>NC_056730.1:843759818-843912318 GCF_019279795.1 Protopterus annectens | reverse complement strand
CTGTTTGCTGCTGAGCTTAAAAAAGATCACAACATAACATTCAACATATTTGTCTTTGAGTAGCCACGCATGCTGTTTGGTGAATTTGTTCTGAATCAGTGCATGGATTGGTCTGGCTCATTTACAGAAGTATGCAAAACCTCTAACCTCATCTCTCAGATGGTCTCAGTCCACTTTTCCTGATTAGAGCACTAACGTCTATGCTACTTTTACAAGTTTTATCATGATGCTAGTGTTTTGTTTTTTTTTGTATCTGGTTGTTAACAAGTCTGATTTTTTATTTTATTATTAAGGGAATGAACATCCTGCTTTATAAAAATAATTACCTCTACCTTGAGCAGTAAAAAGGAGATGAGATATCGTATGTTTCTCACATCTTTTATTCATGAGGTATAAGTAAAAGACTGCTAAAAGGATATAGATCAGTTAAGTCCATTTTGTGACTTCTAGAACAATGCAGTCAAGATAATGTGACCAAACATCCAGTAGTGACCAACATGCTACTTAATCAGCTGCACACATCTTTAAAATGTGTAAAATAAAACAGGAGTCTGCCAAGAAACTGAGCACTGTTTCAACAAATACCAATAGTGGAAAGTCGATTCGCTGAAATGACTTTCAATGTCAGCAGGCATTTCCCTATTGTCTACTGTTGTGTGACCTCAGAGGATGTATACTTAAATCAGGGAACATGAGGATGCTGTCCAGCTACATGGGGGGTGCAGGGGGGGCTTACCCTCAAGTCTAACTCTAACATTTGCTAAATGTGGTTTTAGCGAGTTGACTTCATAGTATTGGCATTTAGAGAATCAGTTGTCAGACTATTGGCATGATTCTGATAAATCTACATCAATAGCAGTACTGTTTTGTGTAAGAAAAGAGCCCCATGTACTCCTAAATGTAGGGAGCTGTCTCCTGTTTTCCCTTAAATATTATAATCAACTACAGTGTCACTGCATATGGGGGAAAATGGATATTTCTCCCACTGCAGTGACCACTTTTCTCCACAAAATAATAAATACAGAATGTATTGTCTGCATATACTTTCCTAGCTAGTTTCACTGTGTATGAGGTATTAACTAGAAATTTTCTACAATTGTTAAGCATTTGGTTGGGTTTGTTTGTCCTGATTTTTGTTTCCCAACCTCCGTCCCTCTTGATATCCTGTTTTTATACTTGGTGGCTTTGCAGATGATGTTCATCGTGCATACAGCTGCAGTCATAACAGATGGGTTCTCCTGCCGTCAGGCGGGTCCTCGGTCGGCCGAATTCCAAAGTCTAGGTCTGGCGTCGGTTGTCGTCGCCTCTTCCCTGACGTCAGTGCGACAGGGGTATAAAAGAACCAGCCGACGCCATTTTCTTCAGTCTTTCTTGCCGCGCGGTGCCCAAAGCAGAAGCAGTTCGCAAGTGCCGGTCGGCCAGCTCCTGAGATTACGAAAAATTTGGAAAACCGAAGTCTTCTTAAAGCTAAGTACCCGTTGAAACTTTTCTTGCCTCAGACCGATGTCAGACAAAGTTAATAATTGTATTTCTTGTGGGAAGCAAATACCACATAAGGATTTCCATTCCCTCTGTATACCTTGTTTAGGCCCAGACCACGACGTCTCGGTCTGTCACTGTTGTGCTACTTTCAACAAGCGCACTATTAAGCGTCGGGCGGAGTTCGCCCAGCATTTTTTTGGGAAAGCATTTAACTATACCATGTCGTCGGATACTCCGACACCGGTTTTGTCCAAAAAAACGCAAAGACAAGGACCGACAGTCGAGGTCCGCGGCCTCTACCGACACCACGCCAAAGCCGACTACACGTGGTCCGGTTCTCAGTGAGGCGCCTACACAGCCCCTGACTACCGACGACACATCTTTGGCGGTGTCTCCTGTACCCGAGGTCGCAGGCTCCTCGGCCCACACCCCGACTACAGATAGCGAAGCCACTCTTGGCGTTAAAACACAGAATGTGGACAGGTCCACCTCTACTCAAGGTGTCTTCAGACCTTCCTCTTCTTTCTCCATCAAGGCTTTCACCAAGTCTAAAGCAACCATGCACCCTAAGAGACCAGTTACACAGGGCCCATCTCCAGGCCCCATGCCTAAGAGACAGATGCTTAAAATGGCTGAGGATTTAATTACTCTAATCAGAGGTTCTCAGCCACCTCCGACTGAAAGGCCCAGAGTGGAGGAAGATTCCCCCTCCTCTGATCAGGGATCCATTATTTCAGAACACTCTGATGATCAGGAACAGGCTTACTCCCCTTTTGAAGACTCTGATGCAGAGGAGTCTATTCCTTCTGTATCCCCCCCTGAGGATTTCTCATTTGGGGAAACTTTGCATACCTTAAGGGAACACTTCCACTGGGAAGGCCAGGATTATTCAGATTCCAAGAAAAGGCTCAGAGAATTTCTTTTGTTACCCCAGCACAGGCCTCTGGCTATACCTCCTGTCTTGGACATCCTAGATGATGTTTACTCGGAGGCCTGCCTTAACCCGGACTCTCTACCTCCAGCTCCAGTTAAGCCTGACAGGTACTACAGGGTTCCTGACTCACACCAATTTCTTTACAAAAGCCATGCTGCTGACCTAGAAACCATCTCACAGGGACCCAAGGGAGTTAAGGCTTCCATTGCCAAAAATCCATTGCCTTCCGAGAGAGATTCCAGATGCTTAGAAAGGTGGGGAAAAAAGGTATATACCTCGGCTACCTTAACCATGAGGGCCTTAAACTGTCAGTTTCATATGCTAAAATACCAACAGTTTCTGTTATCTCAATTGAAAAGTAAAATGTCACAACCTGAGCAACCAGACTTGAAGGAGTTGCAGGATTTGATGCATAGTGCAGAACAAGTGGGTAAACATACCTTGCAATGTGGTTTTGATGCTCTAGAGGCCTCATGTAGAGCTGCTGTTACAGGCTCAGTCATGCGAGCATGCTTGGCTCAAGGAACAAACCTTGCCTGATCATGTCAAAGCTAAATTACTAGACGCCCCCCTTCAAAAGGATGTACTATTTGGGGCAAATGCTGAGGAAGTATTACGGAAATGGAGGAAAAAGCTAAATCAATGCAAACTGTGAAAGAATTTCTGCAGGTTCAACCCCCACGTTTTAGTAGAAGTTGGCCTTCCAAAAACTGGTCCTTTCCTGCCACGGACAGACCCCAAAGAGGCAGATACAGGCGCCCGAGGGGCAGAGGACAACCACAAGGATCGTACAGAGGCAGACAATGGCAAGCTCCTACACAAAGAGGTGGTGAGGACAACTCACAATCTTTCAGAAAGCAAACCCAATGACTTTCCCCTTTGCAGGCCAACCAGGTCTCAAATGGCAGCCCCCTTAGGAGGAAAGCTGGCATTATTCTCAAAAAATTGGCATGTTGTCACAAAGGACAAATGAATCCTGGACATTATAAACAGAGGCTACAAATTCCACTTTCATACCCTTCCAAAAATGAGACGCATGCCAAAACTGCCACACAATCAAAGGGCAGAGGCACAAAAGCAAATTTCAGATCTTATAAACATGAAAGCTATTCAAGAGGTACCTACACACGAACAAGGTCAAGGCTTTTATTCCAGGCTATTTCTGGTGCCAAGGAAGGGAAAAGATTGGAGACCTATTTTGGATCTTTCCATCCTAAACACATTCCTACTCGTACCAAAATTCAAGATGCTCACTCTACAGCAACTTCTTCCCATGCTGGGCAAGGAGTCTTGGCTGGTAACATTGGACCTCAAGGAGGCATACCTGCATGTCCCAATCAGACAAAATTGCAGAAGATACCTCAGATTTCTTGCAGGTTCAACCCATTATCAATTCTCTGCATTGCCCTTTGGCTTATCTACTGCCCAGAGTATTCACGAAATGCCTGGCATCAGTAATTGCCTACTGCAGACTTCAAGGGATACAAATATACCCCTATTTGGACGACTGCCTGATCCAAGCGGACAGCAAGCACATTCTTCTGAAACATCTGGCTTATGTAATAATGTTATTAAACTCTCTGGGATACACAGTCAACAAAGAGAAATCAAGGCTAATACCCTCTCGGAATATAATTTTCCTGAGTGCCAATTTAGACACAAACACCCAGATGGCCTACCTCACGCCAGAGAAGCAGGGGCAACTAATTCAATATTTCAGAACACTGGCAAATTGCACCAGGCTGACTGCAAGGAAAATCCTGCAGGCTCTGGGATTCATGGCATCTTGCATCTTGCTAATCCCATGTGCAAAGCTGCATATGAGAAAACTACAATGGTACCTAAAAAACATATGGTCTCAACACAGCCACAGTTTGGAAACAATAATACTACTACTTCCATGTCTGCAAAAGGAATTTCTGTGGTGGGCTCAAGCATGTCAAACAAACACAGGTTCTCCATTCAGCAAGCCTCAAGCAAATCAAGTCATCACAACAGACGCCTCGGACTACGCCTGGGGGGCGCACATGACAGACCGGTGCATTCAGGGCAAATGGTCCCAAAAAGAAAAGCACCTTCACATCAATCAAAAAGAAATGCTAGCAGTAATAAATGCTATTATAGCTTTCAAGGACCTTCTACAACCAGGTCAACTATTGATAAGAACGGACAACACCACAGTTATGTGGTACATAAACAAGCAGGGAGGAACACATTCCTATCCCCTATGCAGACTGGCCATAACACTTTGGAACATGGCCATGGACTTACAAATGGAACTACAAGCACAGTACTTGCCAGGCAAGGAAAACACGCTGGCAGACAACCTAAGCAGGAATATGACAGATCCACACGAATGGATGTTGCATCCAAAAGTTTTTACAGAAATAATCCAAGAATGGGGAAGGCCAGACATAGATCTCTTTGCCTCCCACAAAAATCATCAATTGACAAAATTCTGCTCGAGGACCTTCCACCCAAAGGCCTGGAGAGTGGACGCTCTCTCTTTCAGCTGGACATCAATGACAGTTTATGCCTTCCGCCTCTTCCTCTGCTGCCCAAAGTCCTATTGAAGACCAGAGCAGACAGACCAAAGATGATCCTCATTGCTCGGACTGGCCAAGGCAACACTGGTACCCACTCCTGAGGAGCCTGACTCATTCCCCTCCATGGACCCTGCCTCTAATGCCTCTTCTTCTGACTCAGCACAGCTTCAAAACTCTTCACTGTCAGCTAAAAACACTCAATCTAGCCGCATGGAAGATTCCTTAGCATCACAGCAGGACCTACTCTCCAAGGAGGTGCAGGATGTCATTTTGGAGGCCAGAAGGCCATCAACTAGAAAAGCTTACTTCGCAAAATGGAAACGTTTTTGTGTCTGGAATGAGAAAAAGGGCCAGAACCCTGGAAAACTGAATTTACCTCAAATACTACAATATTTGGCTGAACTGCTAAGCAGTGGACTTTCGTTCTCCTCCATCAAAATCCATGCCTCGGCCATTTCTGCAGAATACAACACTGATCCTCCTTTATTCTCTCACCCTCTTTTAAGACAGTTCCTCAGAGAGCTTAGAATTTAAGACCTCCAAGGAAACAACCAATACCTGCTTGGGATCTAAATTTCATTCTGGAAAAACTGACTTTGTCTCCTTTTGAGCCAGCTGCTTCATCAGATTTGCAATATTTGTCCTGGAAAACAGCTTTCCTTCTGGCTATCACTTCAGCTCGTAGAGTTTCAGAACTACAGGCCCTCATGGCTGTCCAGCCTTTTATCATCTTCCATCAGGGCAGAGTTTCCTTACGAACCAACCCGTCCTTTATGCCTAAAGTGGTATCCAGGGTAGCTTTAAATGAGGCCATACATTTACCTACTTTTTATCCCAATCCTCAAAACAAAGGGGAGAGATTACTACATTCCTTGGACATCCACAGGCAACTGCGTTATTATTTGGACAGAACAAAACCTTTCAGAAAATCAGAACAGCTCTTTGTGGCCTATGCGGTAGGAGCTCAAGGAAAGCCAATTTCCAAGCAGACAATCTCAAAATGGATAGCCCACTGCATACGCTTTTGCTATTCCTTTCATGGCAAAACTGTTCCTACAGGCATTAGAACTCATTCCACCAGGGCCACAGCCACCTCTGCAGCCTTCCTCAGAGGAGTGCCTACCAAGGATATCTTGGAAGCAGCCACTTGGGAGTTCTGTGCATACCTTCTCCAAACACTACAACCTACCATTATACTCCAAATCTAGAGCAGGCTTTGCCACTGCAGTCTTGCAGGGCATTTTGGCTCCTCCTAGTTCCACCTAGTGCCTGCCACCCCTTTCTTAGCTTTGAGATTCTACCCATCTGTTATGACTGCAGCTGTATGTACGATGAACATAGTACAGTTTTGTACCTACCATAAATGTAGATGTTCGAGTGCTAATACAGCTGCAGTCCAGGTTTCCCTCCCTCCTTCCCCTCTAGGGGTATTCTTTTATGGTGTATTTGCTTGCAACTACTGTTTTTTGATTATATTGCATTGCATTACTTCATAATTTTATGTATTGCCTTCCTTCTGGGGGCACCTGACATCTGGGGCAAGAAAAACTGAAGAAAATGGTGTCGGCTGGTTCTTTTATACCCCTGTCGCACTGACGTCAGGGAAGAGGTGACGACAACCGACGCCGGACCTAGACTTTGGAATTCGGCCGACCGAGGACCCGCCTGACGGCAGGAGAACCCATCTGTTATGACTGCAGCTGTATTAGCACTCGAACATCTACATTTATGGTAGGTACAAAACTGTACTTTCTTTGTGTTTCACTGTTGCAGTCATTACATTTCGGTAATCTGCTGGCAGGTTGCCCTCAGTCAGCCTAAATAATAAAGTCTTTGGTCCTGCGTCGGTTGCTGTCTCCTCTTCCATGACGTCAGGTCGTCAGGGGTATAAAACATGCAGCCGACGCCATTTTAGTCAGTCTTTCTTGCTGTGCGGTGCCCGAAGCAGAAGCAGTTCGCAAGTGCTGGTCGGCCGACTCCTGAAATTTTCGTTTTCGAGTTTCTGAATCGAAGTCTTCAAACTAAACCTAAGTACTCCGTTGGGGAAACTTTTTCTTGCTCCTTACCGATGTCAGTAAAAGTTAATAATTGCATTACTTGTGGGAAGCAAATACCTCATAAGGATTTTCATTTGTACAGTATTCCTTGACTAGGCCCTGATCACAATGTGCCTGGCTGTCGGTTTTGTGCTAAATTTAACCAATGCACTATTAAGCGTCGGTATATTTTTGCTTCTAAATATTTTGGTTCAAGATTTAACTACCCTGAAATTTCGTCGGTTAACAATCCGACTATCGGAGTTCACAAAAAAATGTAAGGAAAAAGACAGAGACAGACCGTTGAAGTCCAAAACCGACGACAAAGCTTCTCCTAAGCCAGTCGTCGGTTCACCAGTACTCAGTGAGGTGCTTTTGCATCCCCTGATACCCAGTACTTTTGAGTTGCAGGCCTCTACCGGGACCCATTCAGAGTCTGGTATGCCGAGAGATTCGCAAAGTATTGAACCCGCGGATGTCTCTCCCTTGGGTGGGTCCAGAGCTGCTGAGCAGGCACCAGCTTCTGAGGGTGTTTTCAGGCCTCAACATTTTTATATTAAACCGACGCCATCAACAAAAGCAAAGTCAAAACCGACTTCTATGTCTAAAAAACCGACGCATGAGCCACTTGCTCAGGCCCCTATGCCTAAAAAACAAATGATCAAAATGGCTGAGGATTTAATTACCTTGATCAGGGGTTCCCAACCTCCCGCTAAGAGGCCTAGGCAAGGCACTGATTATGAATCTTCAGATCAGGTTTCCATTTCTTCTGATTCCTCTTCTGATCAGGAATTTTGTATTCTACCTTATGAGGATTCTGATGCAGAGGAATCCATCCCATCTGCATCTCCTCCTGAGGATTACTCTTTTGGAGAGAGTTTGCATACTTTAATGGAACATTTTCACTGGGAGAGTCAGGACTTCTCTGAATCAAAAAAGAGGCTTAGGGATTTTCTTCTTCTCCCTCAGCATAGGCCTTTGGCAATACCTCCTGTATTAGACATTGTTGATGATGTGTTCCTGGAATCAAGCATGGCTCCTGATTCCCTGCCTCTGGCTCCTAGTAATCCAGGCAGATATTACAGGGTTCCTGACTCCCACAAATTTCTTTTCAAAAATCCTGCTGCTGATCCTGAGACTATTTCTCAGGGTCCCAAGGGTGTTAAGGCTTCTACAGCCAAAAATCCTTCCCCTTCTGATAGAGATTCCAAGGCACTGGATAAATGGGGTAAGAAGGTTTATACGTCTGCAACCTTGGCAATCAGGGCTTTAAACTGCCAGTTTCATATGCTTAAATACCAACAGCATGTTATGGGCTTACTGAAACAAAAAATGATGTTGATTTCTGATTGTGGGGAAAATAAAGAGTTACAGGATTTATTGCATTCAGCAGAACAGGTTGGAAAGCATACTTTACAATGTGGTTTTGATTCCTTGGAGGCCTCCTGCAGGGCCACCGTAACCAGATCTGTGATAAGAAGGCATGCCTGGCTCAAGGAGCAAAATCTGCCTGATTATGTTAAAGCTAAATTGTTGGATGCCCCTTTACAGCATAATAGTCTGTTTGGTAATAAGGCAGAAGAGGTTTTAAAGAAAATGGATGACAAAGCTAAATCTATGCAAACTGTAAAAGATTTCTTACAAGTGCAGCCACCCAGGTTCAGTAGGCACTGGCCTACTAAGAATTGGTCCTTTCCTGGGTCCGACAGAGCCACTCAGGGCAAACCCAGGCACTCCAAAGGCTCCAGATATCAATCACAAGGATCTTACAGGTCAAAGCAATGGGATGCCTCCACCTCCAAATCTGGAGGTAACAAAGCACGACCCTACAGTAAGCAGTCTCAATGACTTTCCTCTACCATCTCCAAGCACTTATCTTTTGGCAGCCCCCTTGGGGGGAAAACAAGCACTTCATGCTCAAAATTGGCAGTTAATTACCCAGGACAAATGGGTATTAAACATAGCATCCCAGGGGTACAGATTTCATTTCCACACTTTGCCAGTTCCAAATGGATGGCCAGATCTGCCACAAAACCAGTGGACAGAGGCCCAGAAACAAGTAATGTCCCTCATGGATATGGGGGCTATTCAACCACTTCCAGAAAAGGAAAAATGACATGGATTTTATTCAAGACTTTTCCTGGTACCCAGAAAAGACAAATCATGGCGTCTAGTACTGGACTTATCAATTCTGAACATGTTCCTGGACGTTCCAAACTTCAAAATGCTGACTTTACAACAGCTACTGCCTATGCTAGGCATGAATGCCTGGTTGGTAACTCTAGACTTAAAAGAGGCATACCTGCATATCCAATAAGGGAATCTTGCAGAAGATACCTCCACTTCAAAGCAGGCTTTTTGCATTACCAGTTCTCTGCACTGCCCTTTGGTTTATCTACTGCGCCCAGGTTCTTTACAAAGTGCCTGGCACCAGTAATTGCATTCTGCAGACAAAGAAACATTCAAATTTATCCTTATCTGGATGATTGTCTCATTCAGGCAGAGGACAAGGACACTCTTCTTCAACATCTGGCATTTGTATAAAGGCTTCTAGCATGCCTAGGGTACACCATAAACGAAAAGAAATCACAACTGGTACCCTCTCAGATAATTACATTCCTGGGTGCAAACTTGAATACAACTGCCCAGATGGCTTACCTCACACCAGACAAACAAATGCAATTGACAACATACTTCAAACAAATGGCAACAAAAACCCAGTTATCTGCAAGACAAATTCTGCAGGCTTTGGGGTTCATGGCATCCTGCGTTCTACTAATTCCATATGTGAGACTGCATATGAGGAAACTTCAATGGTACCAAAAAGCTTATAGTGTCAACATTGTCACAGCCTGCAAACAATGATTCCTCTCATTCCCTGCTTGCAACAGGAGTTTCTTTGGTGGGCAGAGACATGTCACCAAAACAAGGGACTGTCATTTACTCTACCCCCTGCCACCCAAACCCTGCCTACAGACGCATCAGACTATGCTTGGGGGGCCCACCTGGCAGGGAGATGCATTCAGGGCAAATGGAGCCCAAATCAAATGCATCTACATATCAACCAGAAAGAATGCTCTGACAGCCTTCAAGGACTTACTTCATCCAGGACAACTACTGATAAGGACGGACAGCACCACAGTTATGTGGTACATAAACAAGCAGGGGGTACCCATTCCTAACCCCTTTGCAGACTAGCCATGGCCTTGTGGAACACAGCCTTGACTTAGCAAATACATATACCTCACTAAAAGAATCACAGGCCTAAAGCAGATGCCCTACGCTGACCGCCTTAAAAAACTCCAGCTATACTCTGTCGCATATCGTCTACTCAGAGGCGATCTCTGCTTAACATACAAGGCCATGTCAAACCCAGAGCTGTTGGACATGCTACACTTAAAGAAATCCCAATCCCTCAGAGCTACACGCTCCAGGGATCTAAACCTTGTCATCACAATAAACAAAACATGCTGGAGGGATAGGTTCCTGACCCAGAGACTCCCCAGACTCTGGAATAGATTGCCCATACATGTCAAGCAGAGTGCCTCTTTAGACCTCTTCAAAAGGAACCTTGACGACTGGATGGGAGAAAGGAAATTCACCCCAGGGATCACGTCAGTTGCCCTGCTAGACAGGTGTCCAGGAAAGTAAATAATGTGGGAAGAAATAGCCAGGGAATTGTTATGGCTAGGCTTGTATAGGCCCTAGGGCTGATAGCCTAGTACCAACCTATGAACCTATGAACCTATGAACATCTTCAAGCTCAATTCCTGCCAGGAAAGCAAAATACTCTGGCAGACGACCTAAGCAGAAATCTTATGGACCCACACAAATGGAAACTGGATCCACAAATCTTCAGCATGTTAACACAGAAATGGGGAAGCCCAGACATACATCTATTTGCCTGTCCCCAAAACTATCAGTTGGACAAATTCTGCACAAGAACTCATCATAAAAAAGCTTGGAAAGTGGATGCTCTATCCTTCAGCTGGAAAAACCTATCAGTCTATGCCTTTCCCCCTCTGCCTCCAAGGTCTTAGTAAAAGTCAGACAGGAAAAACCAAAAATTATTCTAATTGCTCCAGACTGGCCTCGCCAACACTGGTACCTGCTTCTAAGGAATATGTCACACCTTCCTCCGTGGTACTTGCCTCAAACACCTCACCTATTGTCTCAGCAGAACTGTGAAAGTCTGCACACTCAGTTCCAAACTTTCAATCTTGCAGCATGGCTAATCAACTAATTTTACCAACCACATCTCTCAGCAAACCTGTGTTGGATGTCATTTTGGAAGCCAGAAGGCCTAGTACCAGAAAATCTTATGCTGATAAATGGAAGAGATTCTGTGCTTGGAACCGAGCACAAGGAATAGATGCAGCAAAGCCCACTATTCCTCAGCTTTTACAATACTTAACTGAGATGCTTGACAAGGGCCTATATTTTTCTTCAATAAAAATCCATGCCTCTGTCATCTCGGCTCATTATAACACAGAGCCTCCCCTCTTTTCTCATCCCCTGCTAAAACAGTGCCTCAGAGGGGCCAAAAATTTAAGGCCTCCCAGGAGAGCACCAACTCCTGCATGGGACCTCAATTTTGTGCTGGAAAAACTCACCCTGCCTCCTTTTGAACCAGCAGCTACAGCGGATATAAAATTTATTTCTTGGAAGACAGCTTTTCTTTTGGCAGTCACTTCAGCTAGAAGGGTTTCAGAACTAATCCCTCTTTTATGCCTAAGGTGGTATCCAATGTGGTTCTTAACCAGACCATTCACCTGCCAACTTTTTTCCCAAATCCGCAGAACAAGGGGGAGCAGATTCTGCATTCAATGGATGTACACAGACAACTAAAATTCTACTTAAACAGGACAATCTCTAAGAAAGTCTGAGCAACTACTGGTAGCATTTGCTGCAGGATCAGAAAGGAAGGCTGTATCAAAGCAGACTATTTCTAAATGGATAAGCCATTGCATTCGTTTCTGCTACTTGCACCATGGTAAACCTGTGCCCAAGGGGATCAGATCCCATTCCACCAGGGCTGCCTCTACTTCAGTAGCTTTTATCAGAAGGGTCCCTACCAGAGACATTCTAGAAGCTGCTACTTGGAGCTCAGTTCATACATTCACAAAGCATTATCATTTATCTCTCTTCTCTAAATCCAGGGCAGGCTTTGCTACTGCAGCCCTGCAGGGCCTTATAGCTGCTCCTAATGCTGTTTAGTTCCATCCTCCCATCCATAGCTTTGGGATTCTTCCCAAATGTAATGACTGCAAAAGTGAAACACAAAGAACATAGTACAGTTGTGTACACTTACCATAAATGTAGATGTTTGAGTGTATTCACTGTTGCAGTCTGGATTACCCACCCGCCAGCCTCCTTTCTATATCTTTTCTTTCCTTCACTATACTAAAAAGCTTTTGTGGTGTATTTGCTTTTAGTTGAAGGTAAATGTTATGTTTATAAAGTGAATTTATATATTTACAGTTTATATATATATTTTTTTGCTCCTCATTTGGGGGGTACCTGACATCTGGGGCAAGAAAAACTGATTAAAATGGCGTCGGCTGCATGTTTTATACCCCTGACGACCTGACGTCATGGAAGAGGAGATAGCAACTGACACAGGACCCAAGACTCAGGCCGACTGAGGGCAACCTGCCAGCAGATTACCCAAATGTAATGACTGCAACAGTGAATACACTTGAACATCTACATTTATGGTCAGTGTACACAACTGTACTTTGATCTGGGACACTCCTCCCAGTCTAGTGTCATTACCTCATTCTACCTAATCCAGGGAGAACATTTGAGAAGGCCAACCCAGTTAGCTTCTGCTCCTCCTTTTCCCTTTCCACTTTACAAAAAAAAAAAAAAAATGTTTTCTAAGCTTGTTTCCTGCCTTTCCTCCAAGTCGTCTAGTCCAGATACAGATTTGCTGTATCCAGGACTGTTTGTAAGCTTCTGAGCCCCCAAGCCTTTCTGTGTTGGAGGGAAGCCTTCTAGCTTAATTTTGTTTCTTAGAACTAGCCAGTTTTCTAGTTTCAGCACTCAAATCTGTTTCTTTGAGCTCAGCACTTGTTCATGACTCATTGTAAGCACCAAATAAGCTACAAATTACTACAGCACTCAACTTTTCTCACTTGTCTAGATGAAAACAGTTTTTAGTACTTAATAAATAAGCACCTATTTAGGCATGTCTAAGGCTCAGCTCCCAGTGTTTTCTCATGTCTACCTGATGAATCTGGGCATCTTGGGCAATGCAGCAATTGCCTCATGTACACAGACAACCCTCTCCTCCTACCACCCAACACTACCACCTGTGAGAGATGCACTTATATAGCCAAACTGGACGCAAAGCTCTCTTCACCCAAGACTGGACTAGACAGTCAAGCGGAGAAGGTAAACACTTGCACCACACTCATCACATAGTCCCTCAAAACCTACACCACTAAAACACACACATAGAAACACAAAACACATATCGATATTCGCGGAGGCTCTAAACAAAATCTACCCAAGCAACAGGGACTTCCAAAGCAGAAACGCAAGCAACCTCCACCCCCCAACAAAACCCAAATGACACATAGCCCACAAACTCAGTGTGCCACTCAACCACAGCCCATAAGGCATAACTACGTACCCAACACTCTAGTCATAGGTGACTCTATAGTGAGGCACACTGATGTTCCACTCAACAGGCTAAACAAGGAGAAAGTTACTGTCAGCTGCCAGGATCCGCCACATAATGCATGCACTCAGGTCACTCCACAAGTACAAATATGACTCTGTCATTGTCCATGTTGGTGTGAATGACCTGAGACGTACCTCCCTGGACTACATGAAAAACGACATGGAGGAGCTGTCCAATCTTGTAGCCCAGGCGGGTATGACCCTAGCCCTGAATAGCATCCTGCCATCACCCAGAATGATACCACAGTACAAGGACAAAATGATTGACTTCAACATTTGGCTAAGCTTCTGGTGTCATTCCAAGATCTGTCTGCCTGGGATGACATGATCGACAAACCACAATGCTTTGCCAGAGATGGCCTGCACCTGTCGCCCTTGGGATTCCGGATACTGGCTAAGGCTCTTACCACTCCTATAGTGCCTTTTTTAGGCAAGATTCAAATGACAAATTCAGCACCGTAACAGGTGCAAGCAAGCAAAATCGGAGGGTAATGCTACTTAATGCTAGAAGTCTAAACCTCAAAATGCACTCACTCGAGGCACTCCTTAAAATGGAGAACATCGACATCTGTGCAGTGACAGAGACCTGGTTCAAGGCTCCAGGGAGCACCCCTGCATTACCAGGCTATAATTCATACCACACCTTTCGGCCACCTAACCTGGACCAAAGCACTAAAGGCAGAGGTGTGTCCATATTCATTAAGGATATCGACACCTCCAGGCTAGTTGCTCAGCATAATGCATCCGAGATTATCCAAGTGCAACTAACTCTGGGCAAGACCGGAATCCAAATTGTAGCTTGCTACAGATTCTCCACCATGCCCCAGGATTCCAACTCCTCATTTCTTGATGCAGTGGAAAATATTAGGGTACAACCTAACACCCTAATAATGGGTGATTTCAACTACCCCACCATTAACTGGGAAAACTATTCATGTACCAACTCTTGTGCTCAACGTTTTCTGGAATTCATAAATTTCAATACCTTGGTTCAGCTTATCCACACCCCCTCCAGGGGCAGCAATATCCCAGATCTGGTCATTACCAACATGGGCAACTGGTGTTCCACAACAGAGGTCAATTCCTCGTTGGTCAGATCTGACCACAAGCAAATCGCCCTAAACATCCACATCCCACCCCCACCCCCCATTAGGGAAACCACCGTAAAAAATTTCTCCAAAGCCAACTTCACGCTTCTTAAGACAGAAGTGGCAAACTTCACGACACCCATGCTGATGGACAATAGAGATACAACTGCTGAATTCTATACAATTGCACTTTATAAGCACTTACACGAGTGCATGGATCCCTAACGGAACCAAGATGCTATCCTCCAAAAAAAGGAAGCTAATCTGGTGGTCCCCTGCCATAAACAAACTCTACAACAGAAGAAAGAAACTGTTGCAAAAAAGAGTAAAATCTCATGATTGGAGGAACTCCGTGGTCAGCCTCAGTAAGAAGATGAGATCCCTCATAAAATCCTCCAAAGCTAGTTATGAAAACAAAATCACCACTGATTCTAAAAACAACCACAAAGCATTCTACAGCTATGTCAAGAATCTCGATGGCAACACTCAGATCTGCTCTGAGTTACAGTACAATGGCAATAAATATACAGAAGCAACTGATATTGCCAACATCCTGGCAGATAGGTTCAGTGCTAACTTTACCCCTCTCTCATCCCCTAAAGGGCCCATCTCTATAACGGAAGAATGCAAAGTTCCTGTAATCACGGCTGCACAGGTAAAAAACACACTCTCCAAAGCCAAGAACACAGCATCCATGGGATCTGACACCATCCCAGGCTGGTTCTACATGAACTACAGAATGAACTGGCACCCCACCTAAGTACCTTGTTCAATCATAGTCTCACCTCTGGCTTTGTGCAAACTGAGTGGCGCATAGCAACGGTTATCCTACTCTACAAAGGAGGAGCCACCACGGACCCCGGGAACTACTGCCCCATTAGCCTGATGAGCCTGGTCTGCAAGGCTATGGGATGTATCATCATGGAACTTATAAACAATGACATTGGTAATCTCAAAACTCTGCACCCTACCCAGTTCAGGTTTGTAAAAGGCAGATCATGTCTCCTAAACCTGATGGACTTCTTTGAAGTGGTCACCAAAGCCGTAGATGAGGGTAAGGTGGTTCACACAGCCTATCTAGATCTCGCCAAGACTTTTGACACCATCCCCCACTCTGGAATTATAGATAAACTCACTAAACTAGGAATAAATCCCTATGTCACAAGATGGATTGCCAACTGGCTCACTGACAGAACCCACACTGTGAAAGTAGCAGACTCTAAATCCAACTTCAGACCAGTGACAAGTGGAGTACCACAGGGTTCAGTCCTAGGTCCTCTCCTGTTTGGTATCTACTTCTCTGAAGTACAGGCTAACACAGAAGGTCTTTGGCTAACAAAGTTTGCAGATGACTGCAAACTAGGAGCCATAATCAAAACTGCTAACAATGTGGACATCCTACAAAAGGGCCTCACTGAGACAGATGCCTGGTGTCAAAGCCATGGCCTCCAACTCAATGCCAAAAAGTGCATTGTCATCCCTTTTGGTAAAAACTCTGTACCCATGAACTACTGCATAGACAGTAGTCTACTTAACACCGAAAGTGTAATAAGAGACCTTGGGACACAGGTGGACAGTAGTCTCTCCTTTGATAATCACATTGCCACAGTAGTCAGGAAATCCTTCTATGCGGCACACCTCATCACAAAAGGTTTCTCATCCAGGAAAAAAGAGGTAATTGTTCCCCTCTACTCATCACTCATTAGACCCGTTATAGAGTACAACACCTTTTTTGGTATGTACCTCACAAGACATCTACAACAACTGGAAAGGCCACAGAAATAACTCACCTTGAAGCCCTTGTAGAACTAATGAATGGTTTATGATGGCGAATCAAAAAGTTCATAATAATGTGTATGAGCTATGTACTTGTTAATGGACTTTTAAACAAAGTGAATATACCTTGTTCAGAAATATTTGAAGCTGACAGATTTTATGATTAGAGGCTGTGGTAAAGATGTGAAGACCATAAAGAAAATTTGGTAAGAAAACATTTTTAGCTATAGAAAGCTTATCCCCATGTGTAGGAAGACAGTGGACATAACAGGTTGCATGGAAGTGAATGATATTTTTAATTTGTAGATCTTGTTTGTATGCTTAGAAAGATAGTGAAAGTTCTGGATTATCGATATTTAAAAAGAAAAATATTTCTGCCACCTTTTTCTTCATTGCTGGCTGGGAAAACAGTACTCTGCATGAGAAAGGAAATACAATTTTAAGAAAGAATTAGCAAATAATTGATAACAACATAGTATTATTGATATGTATAATCAAACAAACACTGTTAGTAAACTTGTCTTTAACAACAAAGTGGATAAAGGAGCCCTGGGAATAGCTAATGTTTTGAGTGGTCTTCACCTGTTTGCTACCTACTATTAACTCTATTACTTTTGATACTGTCACCTGTCCTATCATATTAGAATCAAAGCCAGATGAGGGCTGGGTATTCATAGAGGGAGGTGTGCAAAGGACAGTACAAAGTAACACAGGTAGCAGCCATGTGCAGATTGTGGGAGATCCAAGACATTGGTTGCCCGGAAGTGCAGTGTTTAAAACTGTGAGATGTATATGTCATGCAAGTTTTATTTATTTATGTATTTATTTTTATCATTTGTTTACTGGGATTGTCCGACTGGGCTAGATGGCCCTTTTTCAGCTGAGCCTGGGGAGAAAAGCTCCATTCAAAAAAACTAAAATGCACTGACAAAAACATTACATACCATAGAATAACAACATTACAGAACATAGATATAAATATAAGAAATTAAATAACACAGTTCAAAATCTAAAAAGCTCCGATTACAGAGAAAAATATATAAAAAAAAATAGCTTTACTTATTTGTAGTTGTGTATGCTAAGGCAATATTGAGGTGGCGTGCATGAAGGAGAGAATAAGTGGAAGTGTAGGAAGCTTGAGATAGCTAGAGAGAATTCTGAGCTGTAGGAAGCATGTTTTAGGCAGAGAGAGATCAGAAATTAGGTAAAAGGAAGGATGGGCTGGTAGTTAGGTAAAAGAAAGATAGTTTGGTTGTTAGAATTCAGCAGGAGAAGGTATTTTTTTGGTTGTGAGACAAGGAAGGGAAATAAGATCAGCATGGTAAGTGCAGGAGCAGAGCCAGCTGCGCAGGAACAGAGCCAGTTGCTGGTTAAGTGTTACTTTAGTTGTTGTTGTTTGTCTTTTGGCTTTTCCCGGTTAGGGGTCGCCACAGCGGAACTCCGGTCCGCTAATGATTGGCAGTAGATTTTCACGAATGCCGAGGTGCCAGCTCGACGTCCAACCTTCAACGAAGGCACGCCCATTTACGCATGTCTTTTGAATGCCCACCCAACCGTGGGGAGGACATGCAGACTCCACACAGAAGGCACTCCCGTACACCAGCCGAGAATCGAACGGGAGAGCCTCTTGCTGTGAAGCAACAACGCTACCACTGCACCACGGCAGATTTTTTTTAAGTGTTACTTTAGTAATAGTTTGAATTTGGACGTATTGTTAGTATTTAGTATTATCTGGGGTGTGGAGTTCCAGGGTTTTGATATTTGGTGGGAGAATAAGAGAGTCTCTGTCAAAATTATTAGATTTAGTTACTTTGAGTAGTAGTTTGTTAGAAGATCTTAAGGATCTGGAGTTTGAGTAGGACTCCACTAAGTTACTGAGTGCTGGGCAGGTGTCTGGATGGTATACGATGGAATGAATGAAAGTAAGCTTGTTAACTGTTTGGAGATTTGGTAAATCAGTCCTTTGCAGTTGATAAAGTGCTGTGCATTGGTGTGATCTGTAAGAGAGGTTAGTAGCAAATCTAGCTATTTTGCTGTAACAAGACTCCAGTTTGTTTAGACCAGATTTTCTAAGATGACTGCATAATGGTGAGGCATATAGAAGGATAGAGAGGAGATGAGTCCTAGCTATGGAATGTCTAGTGGTATCTGTAAGATATGGCTTGACTTTGGACAGAGAGCTAAGTTTAGTGTGGACCTTTTTGATGGTTAAAGCAAGATGTTTGTCAAATTTTAGACTGTTGTCGATTGTGACTCCAAGGAGTTTGGTGTGCTGGACTGGTTCCATTTTTGTTTTATTGACTGAGTAGATTGAGAAGGAGGGGTAAGGATCTGGTATTTTGCTATTAGTGAAGTATATGAGCTTTGTTTTATTAGGACTGAGCACTAGTTGGGATTCTGAGAGATATTTTTTGATGTCTAGGAGATCGTTGTGGTGTGTAGGAGTTCTGGTAGTGATGGAGCTGAACATATTTGGGAGGATTTGTCTGTGTATTGAGTAATGGTTGCATGCTGGATGGCTGTGCTGAGCCTGTTGGTGAATATGGTGAAGAGCAGTGGACTAAGAACTGAGCCTTGGTGCACTCCTCCTGAGACAGGTAATAGGGTGGAGAGTTAATTTTGCCACTTAACTGCCTGTTGGCAGTCGGTTAAGCAGCTAAAAAACCAGAGGAGGGCTGTTTGAGTTAGGTTTATGGAAGCTAGCTCATTCAGTAGCTTTTGATGAGATATAGTATGAAAGTCCTTAGACATATCAAGAATGATAGAAGCAACATGCTGGTTGTTATTTCTAAGCTGTATGATGGAGTATGTAAAGCTAATAAGGCAGTTGTTTTACTATGTTTAGGCCTAAAGCCATGTTGGGATGGAGACAGGAGGTTATAGGTTAGAAGATAGTTGAGGAGTTGTGTTTGCATGCTTTTCTCTAGTATCTTATCAATGGGTGGGAGAATACCAATTGGCCTGTAATTAGAAAACTCAGTTGATGTGCCACCTTTGTGTAGGGGGATGATATATGAGACTTTCCAGAGTATGGGGATGTATTGCTCTGCAATGGACTAGTTTCTTAGAAGAGATAGAGAGCAGGAGATGGCATCTGATGATAGTTTGAGAAATTCATTAGGGAGTTAGTCAGCTGCGAGGAAGGAGGGCTTTCGTTTGGAAAGATGTTTTTTGATGGTGTTAGTTTGAACTACTTTGATTGAAAATGAGTTAATGGTTTCTTCTGATCCATTAGGAATATTTATAGGAGTTTTGTTGTTGCTTTTAACGAGGGATAGTATAGAACTGACAAAGTGAGAATTAAATTGTGAGGGAACACTATCTGAAGAATTTGTTGTGATTGGAGCTGGGGTTGTGGTCTGTTTTGACTTAAGCAGTTGTTTAATGCTAACCCAATATTTCTGGGGGTTGTTTTGGTGATGTTGTTGCATTGTAGTGTAGTGTGTCTTTTTGTCATGTCTTATTTATTTTTTTTTTTGGCTAGTTTTTTTTTATTTATGACAGGTGAGGAGGGAGGCTTGAGTTTTTGTTTCATGATAATGGAGCCAGTCGCTGTCTTTCTGTTTGAGAAGCTGCTTAGAGTCATTGGTGAACCATGGTAAGTGCTTGGCGTTAGAACAGATTTTTCTAAGATGAGTTAAGGTGTTTAGGATGTTGAGGAATCTGTCATTGAAATATTCCATAGCAGAGTAAAGGTGGAGATATTTTAAAGGGGACCAGTCACATTGTTGCAGAAGCCTTTTGAAGACTTCAGGGGAGAAGTGTCTTTTGTTTTGGACAAGTTTGTAAATTATATTTTTAATAGGACAAATGTGGTGCCTGAGAAGGTAAGTCGGTAGATGATCACTGTCAGGGAGGCAGCCAGATTGGTGACATAGGGTGGGTTTATTTTTAACTGTTCAGTCAAGGATAATTATTTTTTTACCATGTTTGTTGAGTCTGGTAGGGAATTGTATTATTTGGCTGAATCCATGGATGTTAATAAAGTAGGAGGGATTTTCTGAGGTGCAGGTATGCCGGTCTGTGTTGAAATCCCCCATGATTATTTTTTCTTGACTAAAGATTGAGGCACACTAACAAAGGAGAAACCAAAAACGAACCAGCACCGGAAGAAAAAGGCTGAATGCTTTAATTAAGCAACATCAATCTTGAAAAGTACCAACAAGTACCAATAACTTCCAAACCGGTTTCTTCTATAATGTTAGCCTTCATCAGTGCATCAAAAAACAAAACAAATGGTGCATCTTGGTTCCTGCTTATATAGCCAAAAGTTTTAAAGCTATACATACATGCAATTGAACTTAGTAATATAAAGAGTGTTTTGTAAATATACAAAAACTTCATTAATAAATGTAAAGCTAGATTGGCATGAAAAATTACACATTTTCATTTAAACCTGGTTTAAATAGAGCCCCCAACCTGGTAATCCATACAAACTCCATATTATTCAGTTTCTCATGCCATCCAGTTTTGAGAGTTCTGTGCATGTTGATTTTATCAATAATAGTAAATTTGAATTGGGCAGTTTTGTGGATGGTAGAGTGTTTATACAAAGCATTAGACATTTTGCAAGTTCTAATAGCACTAAGATGTTCACTTATACGAAACCTGAGGGGTCTAGATGTTTGACCAACGTAAAATGAAAAACATGTGCATGTGGCCAAATAGATAACCCAATCAGTGCTGCAGTTACCAAAAATGTTTATCTGGTATATCTTAGCAGTATTCCTGCTAGTGAATTCCATGGTTTTATTGATATGTCTGCATGCACTTCAATGGCCTCAAGGAAAACAGCCCCTTAATGGGTCACCAAATAATGTAGTCTGAATGGTTATTGGAGGATTGTGCCTTTTATAATGTGTTAAATAAGAATTAATTGTTCTTCCTCTGCGGTATGAAAAGAGACATCTTTCAGATATTATTTCATTGAGATATTCATGGGCCCTCAAAATCTCCCAATGGTTATCAATTATCTGTCTGAATAGGGATGTATTGCTGCCAAAGGTAGTTACAAATCTAATGGGTTGATCTATGTTGGATTCAATGACTGGATTTTTGTATTGCAAAAGTTCAGACCTGGATATACCTCTCACATGATTCCTAGTTTGGATGATACGAGATTTGTTATATCCCCTATTTATGAACCTATCCGCCAATTCTGTTTCACATATAGAATGGGAGTCTGTAGATGAACAAATACGCTTCATACGCAAAAATTGTGATTTGGGGATGTTGTTGATGATGTGGCAGGGATGATGACTGGCAGCATGTAGAAGTGTATTATACTGGGGAAATTTTCTGTAAACGCGGGTGGCCAAAGCATGGTCATTCTGTCTAGAAACAGCGACATCCAAAAACACTATTTTGTGATATTCAATGGTTAAAGTAAAAAGAATTCCCCACGTGTTATTGTTTAAATATGACACAAATTCCTCTGCCATATTCAAATCACCCCGCCACACCATCCAACAATCATCCAGGTATCTTCTCCAAATGTCTAATTCTGGCATGTAAATATTGTTATGGGAATCGTGTATATATATTGTTCTTCAAAGAAACCCATAAATAGATCAGCATATATGGGAGCAAAGGATGCTCCCATAGCTGTACCTCTCACTTGCCAGTAGGCCTGCCCTTCAAAATAGAAAATATTCTTTGTCAATACATTCTGTCAATTGGATCGAGAAGTTGTTAAATCCAGGGGTGTATAACTTAGATCTATCCAACCAAAATGCTACAGCTGATAATCCAGCATCATGTGGGATGCTGGTATGAAGAGAAGCAACATCCAATGTACACAACCACCAATCCTCATCCAATTGTGTGTCATTGACAATTTGAGGAATTCCGTTGTATCTTGTAGCCTAGATCTGACCAAGGAGAGTAACGGTTTAAGATAGAATGTAAGAAAGGCAGATAAAGGTTCAGTAAGTGATCCATTACCTGATACAATAGGTCTACCAGGAGGATTTGTAGAATGTTTATGAATCTTTGGGAGGAGATATAGATATTGAGCTCTCGGGTCAGACACCTTCAACTGTTTGCATATGTGGTTATCAATAATGCCCTCCTCAGTAGCTAAGTCCAGTAACGAGTCAATGTGTGTCTTAAAGTTAGGTGTAGGATCCACCACAAGTTGGATATAAAACCTAGCATCAGAAAGTTGTCTATGTGCTTCTGCTTGATACATGGACCAATCCATAACCACAATACCTCCCCCTTATCAGCTGGCACAATGACAATATTATGATTTGTACTCAAATCATTTAGAGCTTGTCGTTCCTCAGAAGTTAGATTTTTGTCTTATGGATTGATAGCCCAAGGAAAAATGTAAGTCCTTGGTGACACATTCCTTGAATATTGCTACGTGCTTATCCATGGGGGGGTTGAAAGTTAGATTTAACAAATTTGAAAACAGTAGATCTTTGAGTTTCAACAGAATCTGAAAAAAATATTTTTAAATTGATCAACCTGCAAAAATCATTGAGTTCATTCACTAATATATGTTCTGGAACAAAAGCAGTCGGCACAAAGTTAAGACCCTTATTCAGCAGTTTATTATGAGCCTCAGATAATTCAAAAGAAGAGATGTTATGCACATTATTTATTGTTTCACAATTTTCTGTAACACTATTGCCAGACTTTGGGCCCTTCCTTCTATGTTTTCTGCCACCTCTGTGTCTCCTGGATCTAAAGGGTCAACAAATTGTTTCCTTTTGGCAGCTGTGGACTCCTGATTGGAAGGGCAATCATAATCTGTAGCGGAGGATGCTTCATCCTCAGATGTGCCACTAACTGTTTGTGTATTCTTTCTTAGTATGGACCTTGGCCTTTTCTTTCTATTGTTGGTTTTAGAACCAAAATCAGTAAATCTTACATTTTTCTGGGTGACAAAAGGTTTACCCTTTTCATAATCCGCCATGTCGCGGTTAAATTTGTAGGTTTTCTTTTTGATCAACTGCTCTTCCAATGAGGCCAAATCCTTGGCCAAATTGGTTAAATGGGTATTATAAAAATCTTCAGACTCAAACTTGGGCCTCCAAACAATTCTTGTGTAATTCAATAACCTGTGAATCTATCATACGTTCATAATAGGCAATAAGAGTATCCACAAAAAGCATCGAAGCTTGATGTTGACAAGCAGCCCAATCTTGAGACAACTGTTGATCAATAATACCAACCAATGGCTGAATACGAATTCTAAGCCCCCGGGGTGTGATGTTTTTTAACTTGTAAGCCTTAAAAAGCCTGAGATGCCAGATATTTGCTCTAAGAGCCCTCATATTTTTATTAATTTTCTGAAAAATTACACCACAAAGGTATTTGGCATCCCTGTTGTTAATATTCAAATCACTACTCCCTGATAAGTTCAAACCAAAAACTTCGAGGTTGTCCCTATCCGCAGATAACCCTTGTAAAATACCCTTAAGATCCATATCCATAAACCAGTGTAAGAGGTCTTATTGAAAATGATAGTTATAATAAACAAACAAATAAATGAATAAATGAAACCCTTCAGTATTATGAATACAATATATTCTTGATATAACAATGATGTTCCTTTATATAACAGATCAGAGAATAGTTATGCATTTGAAATGTTATTGTTATGTATATATAGAAAAAAATGAGCATTTAGTTATCAGAAATCTGACTTGTGGTTATATACCCAGCAAAATTATATGACATATAAATGTAAAAAAGAATGCAACAAAAGACCCAATATCACCAATCTGCTTTAGAGTGAATATTATTACTGTAGAGTAATTATTGTGGCACAATTCAAAATATAACAAAATAGTAGCCAACATTCGTTTCAGCTACCCACAATTCACCATATGGTAAATGCTGATATACGAGAAATCTCTTAATGCTCAAAAGTATATGGAGCATGTAATGTGACCGACCTTCGTCTTAGCCACAAAGTTATTATTAATATATATGATGTTCCTTTAACACTGAAGTTTGTCACAACCCAAGTTGTTTATATCCATTCAGTATAAATACCTCCGCACAAGCAGATGTAACCATATATGAATGTGCCATAACTAAACTCCTTCCGTGACCGTACCGGGTATATAAACCAAATTTAAAAACAGAAGGTGAAAGTGACCGCTGTTGCATATAGTAAATAATAATTTAATTCATAAATCTATCTGTGATTATAACCTACAAGACAGAATCCGACCACCAACAAAATTTCTAAATATCCAATTATAGACGTATAGCAAACGCACAACCTGTTCTCAATATTAGAATAAACCCCTGTATTCATACAAAAAAATTTTTGGCATAAACAAAACAATGTTTGCATGAAAAATTCGTTAGTGGGCCTAAATTGAAAATAAGTCACCAAGGTCAACAACGATAAATGTTCAATCATGAAATCATAAGAAATTTCAACTATATATTCATGAAAGCAAGCAATAATAATGTTCCAATGTCCTAAAAGATGTTAATGTCCCTAGAGAATGTCCGTTATGAAAAAAACAACTGTTGTAGTACACATCCAGTTATTACATCCTCATTCGAACAAAAATATAGGTCGAAATCCAATAATTGTTAATTCACAGTTCGAAATAGTTTGTAGATACCCAAAGAAGCTCAAAAAACACGCCCAGCCTAAATCGACAGCTTGGCAACCAAAAATGGCGTACCTTCCATATCGTCAAAGGCCCAAAAGTTTACAACGCATAACCAATGTAATCCAAATATGGAAAAATTTACTGTGGCCAGAATACCATGGATCTCTTGAGTGTAATAAGTAGTCCCTGAGAAGAAACAAAATAATTTCGCACCTAGGGATTGGTACAGTAAATGTTCTATTTGCGTTGAGCTTAAGACTGCATTAATGAAACCGCTGTGTATAAAAAAATATAATCATTTAAACCGCTGGTATTCGACTGTCAGATATAGTAAAGTGAACTCCTGAAACTTAATAAAGTCACATTAACACACTAACAAAGGAGGTCTCCAGTAATGGCTGGGTTATTACCTGGGGGTATGTAAATAGCTATAATGATGATGTGCTTGCTAGAATTTAGTTGTAGGAAGCAATTAGAATTGCTGAATTCAGGAGATCTGGGGTGTTGATTTCTAGTCTTTCCAGTTTGATAATATTTTTATATATTATTGCTATACCACCACCTCGCTTGTGAGTCCTGCCTCATCTGTGGATAATGTAGCCATGGGTTAGAATTGCACTATCTGGTGTGGGGTTTTAGCCATGTTTCTGTGAGGGTAGCAAAATGAGTACATAAGAATATGTAAATCAGAAACCTCATGCAAATGAGCAAGACTGAGAATGAAAACACAAGAGGCTAATAAGGTGCAGCAATTAAGAGACATATAGAATAGTGGTGCTGTACATTGCTGTATTCAGTTTGAATGCCTTGAGCTACAGAGAATGTGACAGGAACCATTTTAGGCACAGCAGCACCAGTAGCGCTACAGCATGTGTTGGTAACTGCCATCCCAGTGCTGTCAGTTTTGCATGTTGTAGCCACCCATGTCAATAATTATAATATAGGCAGTGACTCAAATATCAGTATATGACAAGGCAGTAGATAATCAATTATTTCAAAATCAACAAGGGTATACCTAGTTGAACTGTGTCCATCATGAATGACATTGAATGAAATTAAAGGGTATGCATGGTATTCCCATTCCAGTTGACACAAAGGTGTGTGCAGCATTGACTTTTCTAACTACTGGGCCTTCCAGTAACCCGTACAGGTCACATTTGGTGTATTACATGCCTTTGTCTTGACAAATCCTTGACTTCATTTTATAACATGTGGAAGAGAATATCTGGTGCCCAGAGACACCATGCATGCATTCTACAAGACTGTAACCTCCTCTGAAATTCTGGGTGCCTTGGATTGCATCCATATTGCTATTCAAGCCCTACCAAGTATAGCGAGATAGAGATTTATAAACAAGAAGGGCTACCATTCCATGAACTACCAGGTTATTTGTAATTCCCATTGTAATTCCCAGTGCATTTTCTATAATGACTCTGTGCCCCACATGGGCAGTTCACTTGATTCACAATTTTGGGACACATCTATCCTGTACTAACAGCTCCTGTGATGGGACTTCCCAGAATGTCACCTAGGGGAGTTGCACAGTTGTAGGTGACTGAATGGCCTGGTAAATCACTTGAGTGTTAGGCTTGAGCCATCAACTCTCCAGTGGAACAAGTGACCCATGAGATTGGCGACCCAGGTGTGTGTTATTTAATTATATTGCTATCTGAGCCAGTCTGGCAGACAGCCATACCAGCAACCCACTCTATCATCTTCACATTGTCACCCTTCACTTCCCTTCTGTGTCATTGCCCATACTTTCTCACTTGACAGCCCTCCCCATCACCAGTTTTCTACCGTCTGTCTGCACCTGCCCAGTCACTGCCTACCCCACCTTTTACATGTGCACTCCTTCTCCTTTACGACACTCCTTGCATTCCATATTTGTCTCTTCACATCTGCTACCTGTCCTTCTCAGTCTGTTCCACCCAAAACCGTTCCTTATTACCGTTCCTATCCACTCTTCTCTTTTAATAATAAACAGAAGGCTCTGTCCCAACAAAAAATACAACACTGGGTCACCATTTCTCAAAGAGTACTAGCTTACTAGCCATCTGTGCTCTTTTACTCTTGGATTGCTTGAGGATCCAAGGGTTTGGATCAGTTTCTCAAGAGATGGTTCTTTTGCACACCAGGGACTGTGCTTTGGAATCTTCTGCCAGGGGTGTTGAGATCAATCCTGTCACATAAAGTTTTTAAGTACTATCTCAAAATCTACATTTTTGTCTTGCCTGTGGAGACTGAATGCTTCAACATTTTGGTTTGTTTTATTGTCATTATCTCTTTGTGGATGTTTATTTGTTTTATGATTTGAAGTAGTGCTTAGCCTACAGGCACTTCCATTTGAACTTGAATGTACCTGTCTTTTTTCCATTACCTGTTCTATATTGCTCATATGCTTTTTCTTTCTGGTTGCTGCAGTCCCTTTCCTGTTTTCCTAGCTACTCCTTTTCCTCCCAATTAATATGATGAACAGACTGAACACTTTGTTATACATACCCCCACTGTTGTTCCTGTTGAGCATTTTGCTGTCTTATCTGCTGCTTTCTGCTGTGCACTGTTATGAGTCATCCCAGCATTGTGTATTGCCAATCATATTGCTTGGAGTATATAGGGGGTGACTTTGCTATGGCATAATGTATGTTGCCCGTCAACACTATAGTAATACTGCTCCGATATGCTGCTGTAGTTTTATCTGCATGTTACCGCTGTCTGTCTGCATTATTATATGGTCTTTTATTCATTATGTCACCACTGTGCCTTCCCTGTTACATCCTTAATTAGATTTTGGATGCTTTGCACAGCCAGCCTTCTGAGTATCAGCACTGGGCAGGCATGCTGCACACCTCTATGAATGCCAGACAAGGTGAGTAAAAGTTTAATATATACTATTTCAGCAGCCCCAGATGGCATATTAGAGGATCTATATTATATGTTCAAAATTTTATAACTTCGAACATCATAAAATCGAATTTAAATGTTTGAAGTTATAAAACTTGGAACATATGTACTAAAAAAAAAACAAACCCAAAACAAACTGTTGTAGGCAGGGGGGCAAGCCCCCCTGCACACCCCACACCCCCTGCTCTTTAAATATACCAACTCCGGGACTGCACTACAGTGCAGTACTGTAGTGTGGTCTCAGAGTTGATATATTTAAAGAGCAGGGGGTGTGGGGGGGGGGCTTGCCCCCCTACTTACACCAGTCAGGTAAGTTCCCTTTCTTTTTTTTCCCATATATTTGATGTTTGAAACTTCGAACATTTAATTTCGATAAATTAACGTTTGATGTTTTCAAATGTTGAACATATATAGATCCATCTTAGAAGTTTCCTTTAAAAAGCTAGGTGCAAGCCAAATACCAGTACTTACAAAACTGTTCTAACAGATGATGTCATTTTTTTTTCTGAACTCTAGAAACAAGTTGTTTTAGTGCCTGTTTTAAGGGTGGCATTAATCATTGTTCTGGTAATTATCACCTTGTTTGTTTAACTTACACATTCAGAAACATAAAGCAAAAGCAATGCAGACAGTAAAAAATTTGTTACAGGTTCAGCCACCTAGCTTTAGCAGGAACTGGCCTTCTAAAAATTGGTCCTTTCCAGTGTCAGACAGGCCACAAAGAGGCAGATACAGATGCCCAAGAGGCAGATCTCAGCCCCAAGGCTCATACAGACCTAAGCAATGGGGTGCTTCAGCCCCCAAAGGTGGAGAAGACAAATCACAACCTTATAGGAAACAGTCCCAATGACTTCCCTCTACAAATGCCAAACACTTACCTTTTGGCAGCACCCTTAGGGGGAAAACTAGCACTTTTCTCACAAAATTGGCACATGATCACCCAGAACAAATGGGTACTGAATATTGTTTCTCAGGGTTACAGGTTCCACTTTCACACCCTACCAAGGCCAAAAGGCATGCCAGACCTGCCACAAAATCAATGGGTAGAGGCACAAAAACAAATTTCTGCTCTCATGGACATGAGAGCTATTCAAAAGTACCACAGCAGGAACAGGGGCAAGGATTTTACTCAAGACTTTTCTTGGTACCCAGAAAGGACAAAGCCTGGAGACCAATACTGGACCTGTCAATTCTAAATACTTTACTGGATGTTCCAAAATTCAAAATGTTGACACTGCAGCAACTTCTTCCCATGCTGGGCAAGAAGGCTTGGCTAGTTACTTTGGACCTCAAAGAGGCATACCTGCATGTCACCACTGCGCCTTCCCTGATCTGCCCAGATTCTAAAGACATGCTTCTGGAGTATTTCTCCCCGGGCCTCCGCTGAAAACAGGATCTGTGGAACCTAGTCGGACATTCCCGGTCAACAAATGTTAAAATAAAAAATAAATAAATAAATAAATAAAAATGTCCCAATCAGACAATCTTGCAGAAGATACCTCAGATTCATAGCTGACTCAATGCATTACAAATTCTCTGCACTGCCCTTTGGCTTATCTACTGTATCTTATCTTCACAAAATGCCTGGCACCAGTAATTGTATTTTGCAAACAAAAAGGAATTCAAATATATCCCTACTTGGATGACTGCCTTATTCAATTAGAGAGCAAGGACATTCTACTAAAGCATCTGGCGTTTGTAAAAAGATTTCTAATTGGCCTAGGGCACACAGTAAATGAAAAGAATTCAAAACTAGTGCTCTCTCAAGAGGTAATATTCCTGGGTGCCAGCTTAAATACAACTGCCCAGATGGCTTATCTCACGCCAGACAAACAAAGGCAACTGACTCATTACTTCCAAATGATGGCAACAAAGACCTAGCTACCTGCAAGAAAAATTCTGCAGGCTTTGGGCTTCATGGCATCCTGCATCCTGCTAATTCCATATGCAAGACTGCATATGAGGAAGCTACAATGGTATCTAAAAAGTGTTTGGACTCAACATTGCCACAGCCTAGAAACAATAATAACTCTTATTCCTTGCCTGCAACAGGAGTTTTGATGGTGGGCACTGGCCTGTCACCACAACAAGGGACAGCCTTTCACTTTACCCACAGCCAGGCAGACACTAATAGATGCATCCGATTATGCCTGGGGGGCACTTATGACAGAAAAATGTATTCAGGGCACGTGGCCCATGGACCAAATGCATCTTCACATCAATCAAAAAGAGATGCTAGCTGTACAGAATGCCCTGATGGCCTTCAAAGATCTACTACATCCAGGACAACTATTACTAAAACAGACAATACTACAGTTATGTGGTACATAAACAAGCAAGGGGGCACACAGCACTAACCTACCAAGTACATCTACAGGCACAATTCCTGCCAGGAAAGAAAAATACTCTGGCAGACGAACTAAGCAGAAACCTCATGGACCCTCATGAGTGGAAACTAAATCCACAGGTCTTCAACATGATAACAAAGAAATGGGGATGCCCAGACATAGATCTTTTTGTCTCCCCTCACAACTGCCAAGTACAGAGATTCTGTACAAGGACTTATCACTCACAAGCATGGAAAGTGGATGCTCTATCATTCAGCTGGAAAACCCTAACAGTTTATGCCTTTCCATCACTGCCTCTCCTTCCCAAGGTGCTCCTAAAAGTCAGACAAGAGAAGCCAAAAATGATTCTGATTGCCCCAGACTGGCCACGCCAGCACTGGTACCCAATCCTAAAGAGCTTGTCTCAAGGCCCAGCCTGGACTTTACCTCAAATTCCTCATCTTCTGACTCAACAAAACAATCAGATCCTGCACAGCCAACTCAGAACCTTAAATCTGGCTGCATGGCAGATAATATAGCCACTCAGAACACACCTCTCTCTAAAGCTGTTATGGAGGTCATTTTGGAAGCCAGGAGGCCCAGCACCAGGAAAGCTTATGCAGAAAAATGGAAGAGATTATGTGCTTGGAACAAGGCACAAGGACTTGAACCACTTGTTCCAAATATTCCTCAGATTTTACAATACCTAACTGAGATGCTGGACAAAGGCCTATCCTTCTCATCAATTAAGATCCATGCCTCTGCCATTTCAGCTCATTACAATACGGAACCTCCTATTTTCTCTCATCCACTGCTAAGACAGTACCTCAGAGGGGCAAAAAACATAAGACCCCCAAGGAGAGCACCAATACCTACATGGGACCTCAACTTTGTCTTAGAAAAGATCACACTGCCTCCTTTTGAGCCAGCCAATACAGCTGATATAAAATTCTTATCATGAAAAACTGCTCTGCTCCTAGCAATAACTTCAGCAAGAAGAGTCTCAGAGTTACAGGCATTAATGGCAGTGGAACCTTTTATCATTTTTCATCCAGACAGGGTTTCTCTAAGGACAAACCCAACATTTATGCCAAAGGTAGTATCCAGTGTGGCTCATAACCAAACCATTCATTTGCCAACATTTTATCCAAATCCCCAGAATAAAGGGGAGAGGCTTCTGCACTCTTTGGACATACACAGGCAGCTACACTTCTACTTGGACAAAACAAAAGCTTTCTGAAAGACTGAGCAACTGTTTGTAACATATGCTGCAGGATCACAAGGAAAGGCTATCTCAAAGCTGACTGTTTCAAAATGGATAGGACACTGTATTCATTTCTGCTATGCACAGCATGGCAAGTCGGTGCCTAAAAATATTAGGCCACATTCTACCAGTGCAGCAGCCACCTCAGCAGCCTTTCTCAGAGGAGTACCAACCAAGGAAATTTTGGAGGCTGCAACTTGGAGTTCAGTGCACACTTTTACCAAGCATTATCACTTACCTCTTTACTCTAAATTCAGAGCAGGCTTTGCCACTGCAGTTCTGCAGGGCCTCATAGCCACTCCTAATCCTAATTAGACCCAGCCTCCCTACCTCAGCTTTGGGATTCAACCCAAGTGTAATGACTGCAACAGTGAAACACGATGAACATAATACAGTTGTGTACCTACCATAAATGTAGATGTTCGAGTGTATTCACTGTTGCAGCCAGGTTACCCACCCTCCATCCCCCTTTCTTTGCTGGGACTTATCTATACTTCTCTATCCTATACAACCTATGTGGTGTATTTGCTTGTAGATGAAGGTATTGTTTTTATTTTTACTGTATGTTTTTATAAGCAATATGTATTGCCTACCTTCTTGGGGGCACCTGACATCTGGGGCAAGAAAAACTGAAGAAAATGGCGTCGGCTGCATCTTAAATACCCCTGGCGCACTGACGTCAGGGAAGAGGCGACAGCAACCGACGCCGGACCAGGACTTTGGAATTCAGGCCAACTGCGGGTAGCCTGCCAGCAGCATATCCCAAGTGTAATGATTGCAACAATGAATGCACTCGAACATCTACATTTATGTTAGGTATACAACTGTACTGTACGGAGTGCAGCAGATGTTAACACATGTATTGACTACTTACAAGGAAGCTTCTAAAAATCTGTCCTTTGTTATCCACATCCAGAATAAATGTACCAAAGGTATATAACATTGTTTAAGTCATTAGCTGGACGATTTTCAAGATTATGGATCTTGAACACACACCTAGCACTTTGCCTGAGTTTATTTATATTTTTTGAGAATAGTGAAAAAAAAAATGTAATGCACCCCCGAGTACTTTCATGAGACGGGTTATTAATATAAGTGAGCTAAGTTATGAAAAATGACTATAGGCCCTGAACTTTTTCCCTGTTTATTACTGTCACCTTAGGAGGAAGCTCATGAAAACCTAAACAAATTTTTAGTGACTGGTATGCTACTATCGTGAACTTGGCATACATAGATCATTCATTTAACACTTATCATAACCATACTTTTCAAAAAACTGATAGTAGAACATTCAGGTTGAAAAAACACCTCATGACATGCATGTTTATTCAGATTATGGAATAGTCTTTCCAATCAAATGAGAACTTCATGATGCTTGGTAGAATTTAAAATCAAATGAGATGCCTTTTATGGGAACTTTCCTGCCTGGGTGAGCGGGTTCAGGCAGAGGCCCCTGCGACATCATTCCTTAAGGGAGTGCCGGGCAGAGGGCTAAGACAATCCTTGCTTCTCACACACATCACTGTATCTTAGACACTGAGTCCACATGCAAACTTTTGAATCATTGAATACGAAGACAGAATCTAAAACTTGCTTATATTTGAAGTGGCAGTAGCATAACATTGGTCTTTAATAAGGTCTATACTTGAACTGAAGCAAGTATATGAGATACACTTTCATGTTTAATCACAGTTAGACGTTGCCCATTCGATTCTCAGTTAGAGCGTCTTCTATGTAGCGACATGTGTGAATGGGCGTTCCTTCGTTGAAGGTTGTGCGTTAGGCCCGGCAAGCCAGTACATAAAAATCTACTGCCAATCATTAGCGGACTGGAGTTCCGCTGTGGCTGAAAGACACAAACAAACAAAATACATATATATTTACTCATATTCAGCATTGGAGGGCTACAAAACTCACAGCTGTGGGAGCTAACAGATATCTGCATGGCCCCACAAAAGCTACAACTAATACTTTCAAAATTGAAAGAAAAATTTTTATTCCTGAGTAGGTATCACTAAAGCAAATGGAAACCACTTTTATCCATTTTTTTTTTAAATCATTTATAGGGAAGAGAGCAGAGACAGTGCCTCATGAGCAAGCTGTCTGGAGGCAGAGTCATTAATAAGTAGAATTACATTATTTAAATTAGTACTGCAAGCACTGATGGGATGCCACCATTAATTTATTAAAGACATTTAAATAGTTGCACCTATGCATAGTTGTTTGGTTTGAATGTGCTTTTTTTTTTCTTCGTTTTTTTGTGGGTGACAGCATGTGTGAGTTGGGGGGGGGGCCTTCCTGTGTGTACCAATTAATGCAGCTACTGTTGGAAGACAAATTTAAATAAGGAACTTGTGTCATGATGTGATGATAATATATAGTCAGTCAACTTCATTTAAAAAAGTACATTGATACTATTAATTAGTACATTGCAAACCCATAAATATGTCTAATATAGTCCTGATGGAAAAGTGATTGACCATTATAAAACATAAAACTTATGTTCAGTCATTCAAGTTGTAAAACTGGCAGAGTAGTTGAGCAATGTGGAAGCTGCGTTGCATTACATTTCATGACTCATATGATGAAGTTAACTATAAGTGGGACTAGAAAACTAAATTAGTCCCGCATGTTGGTAAATGGTGCTGTTGCTTTGTTTCATTGTTTTACTACTCCTGACAGCTCTGCAATCATTACATTGTTTTGGGAATATATGTATAGCACGTACAAATGACACACAAAAAATAGTAAAATTTACACACCTCGCAGGACACACCCTTCCCATCTCTTGCCATCCCTTCATGTATACTCCCTGATGTTGTACAAGTACTAGCCATATCCACTGATGATGCTTGTCACCCCAGCCCACAGATGATGTGTAACAAGCATTAGATTTTGCCTACTGAATATTTATTATTTCAGCTGGCCATTTGTTTCTACTCTTGCCTTGTGCTGCTGCCCTGCTGAATCTGTGAACATTTGATGGTTAGTGATATTTTTTGAAAAAATTGGAACTGTAGTTCAAGCGGCATATGAAGGTGAGAATGCTCCATGCAACTTTGTTTGCAGACTTCAAGAGATTTTTACCAGAATATTTGCACCCCCCAAAAAAAACTACATTCATGATTTCTGACAAACATAAGGTAATTTTATTTTTCTGAAAGATTCCTAAGGAAATGCATTAGATGGTGGAAAATGGTGGGAGTTTATACAGCCAAAATATAAAATAATTTATTAGGTGTTTTTCTAGATTCCATCATTCTTCATTTGGAATGTTACTCCATCTGGAATTTATTTGAGAAAGTTGCAATAGATGGACTGTTGTGTGAAATGGAATGCCTTGAACTGCATTTTTACAAAGTTCTTGAGCATTGTTGCATTTTTTTTGTGTTTGTCAGTTCTGTTACTGTATAGGGATAACACCATGACTGCCACACAGTGGCACATTATAATAGGGGTGATTCAGGAGGCTGCCCAATGTCTATTACTGTCACCATGGAACAATGGTCATGCAGTTTATTTTAAATGAATTTTTTTAAGTCATTGCATTCAGCACTGCTAGCTAAATTTAACTACTGTGCTGAATGCAACAGGCAGTGACAGTAAAAAAAAAGATTTTTTACAAGAACAAAAAACACCTAGAATACCACCCTGAGTGTTTCTTGATACTTGGGTGGCTAACGGTGTTTGATTGTGTGCAGCAGCAGAAGATAGTGATGCTGTGATGTAAAAAGTGAGGGTCACAGATGCATACTGCACATGCACGAGCAGATTCAGCTGTACGCAGTGTTTATTTAATTAATTTGCTCAAACTGTAGGCAAGCACAGTATTACTTGCTTCAGAAGCTGTGGCTGCAGCATGCTGTACATGGGACTATCTAAAGGTAGGAGTGGGATCACTTTTAGCTATTCACCCTCAAGCATCAGTTGGCCAGGGTATAAGATGCAGAGGAACAGAACACAGACTGTGCATCATTATGAAGAACCTTCCTCTATGCATTGATTTTGCCTCATATTTTTGCCCACTTCCTAGTAAAATTTTGATTTTCTGGTTTATCATCAAGTATTACTGTCATTCTTTTCAGAAAATTCACATTGATTCAAAACCACTGTTAGCTGCTTATGTCAGTTACAGTGCTGATGAAGGTAACTTGTTTTTTATTCAGTTTAAGCAGTATGGCTTTAGTGCACATTTGTGTGAAAAAAGTTACAGTCCGCGGTATATGTTTATAAGTGCAGACAGTAATTACAGTCTGTTCCTAATTTCAGGTGTTTGTCTCTCATTATTTTTGTCTTTTCCTCTGATTCTTGTACTAAGAGATTAAATATTGTTATTTGTATGACAACGAGGGGAGGCATATACAGCTAAGTTACTATGTCTGCTAGGTGGGGGTAGGGCCTGTCAGTGGATGAAACTAGCTTCAATTATTGCTGTTGGATCTCTTGAAACTGTAGCTTTGCAGGACTAGTGAGCACTTGTGTGAAGTAAGTTGGAATACATGGGCTACTGGAATATTTAGGCTACATGTGTTTATGTGACACAAACCCAAGATGCACTATTTTGTACATAATTACAGCTTACTTAGTTTTACTGCAATTAGACATCTAAGGTGGCTGGGTAAGGGAGTGCCTATGGAATGGAATGACTGACCCTGCTTTCATATTCAGGTTAAATGGTTGCAGGACTAGTGTGCATTTCTATGAAATAAACTAGAATACTTATGCACTATTTATATGAAACAAAGTTGAAATTTGTAAGCCTCAGTTTTCCCTGTTTTGCAGCATGCTCTGATTTCAAGTCATATTTTTGGTCTGTTTCTCATACACTTTGTGGTTTTCTGGCAAATCATTGAAGATTGTGGTCACTAAACAGTGACAGATATTCCATTTTTAGTCTTCATATCCTTTAGAAAATTTATGTTAATGACAGACTTCATATTCCAGCAATTTTTTTAAGTTTGTGTCAGCAATATTTAAAATCTGTCTCTGATTTTGGGTCTTTGTACCTCATTCTTTGGGCTTTTGCATTGATTCTTGTCCCAAGGGGGTGAGAAGTATTTTGCACCAGCATAAATGAGGTGGTCACAGTAATAGTGTCTATAAGTGCTGATTGGGATGGAATTGAGGGCTGGCTGTGAATGAAAGTAGCATGCACTCTAGTAGTTCACTTACTTTAAGCTGCAGGACTAGCATGCATTTGTATGAAATAAGTTGTTATACTTGAGCTCCTGTGTTTATGTGAATTAATGAGAAATGCATTATTATGGCCATAATCAATACAATGAAGCTATATTTGATAGGTAAGGGGGCTGCCTGTGGATGAAAATGAATGGCCCTGCTGTCATGATAACATTAAAAAGTCAGTAATCTGCCTTTTCATGACTGGTGTGCATTTGAGAAAAGGAATTTGAAGAACTTTACTGTTTTTTTATCTCAATCAAACATTTGATGTGCATAAAGTGAAGTGGCAGTAATTGATGAGTATGGACATTGGTGGGTTGTAATGACAGTCTGCATAATCTTTTATGACTGAAATGATCTAAAAATTAGAAATTTTGTTTATTATTGGTTAGCTCACTTTGTGGTTATCTCACTTTGTTTCACATTTTGCTGTAAAAATTATCAGGTCAACTCAAATTTAGAACACACACTTTGTTTTAGTAAATAATAAGTATAATTTAAAACAGTCAGGAAGGTAAATATAAAATGTGCATTTAAGCATAGTTCAGAAAAATGTGTGTGTGTGTGTGTGTGTGTGTGTGTGTGTGTGTGTGTGTGTGTGTGTGTGTGTGTGTGTGTGTGTGTGTGTTTGGAGGGAGTGCATATTCTGAAAACCGTCAAAGGCCCAAGATACACTTAATCCACCACTTCATGTACTGGACGCAAGACCATTGATTGTCTTATCTCCCGTGGTGATATCAGTGCCTACATTGGCTGCCAGGCTCAGCATGTTAGCAGGGACCCAGATAGGGGTTATTTCACTGCAGAGGTGAGAAGTTTCTTTCATAATACCCTACTGCTCACTAGAGTGAGTCCCAAAAAATACAGACTGAATGGTCAAAAAAAATGGACTTGAATATGCCAAGTCCGAGGTGGTCATTGTTCAGAGTATTTCCTTTTCTCCAAGGAATGGCAATCTTGGAATTGATTTATGTATGTTTGGAGGTGCAGGGGAGTTTGCCTTTCTGACAAAAAGAAGTTAAAAGAAGAAGGGTGATCTTCAAGATTTGCTCTGCTCTGTGATTTTTGGTCTTTTTTCCCATTCTGTTGGTGCTTGACTTTACGAGTGCCAACCTTTCAATAGGAAGCCAAGTTATTATATATAAGATTACTGGTGTGGTGGACTAGCTGTGCATGTCTGTGGTGCAGTGGACCCACTACAAAAGCACTTGTTTCAAGCATACCTCTCAACCTCTTAGAGCAGGAAATCTGGACAAAGCCATACGTAAAAGTGGGACAAAGGCCCAAAACTACAGACAATTTTAACTATTGCTCTTACAAATTTAGAAGTTGCTAGAATAACAGGTTTTGCATTAGCATGAATTTTCTGATGGGTATGAAGTCTGAAACTCAAATGTCTGTCATTATTTCCTAACTTCAGTCATTAACGATTTGATATTAATTTGCCAGAAAAAAACACAATTTTATGAAAAACGGACCAAAAATATGAGGCAAAAATCTGGATATTCTGTCAAAATCTGTGCAGTTGAGAGGTATGGAAGCTGTCCCTTATTTGTATGCATGAGGCAACTTTTCATTTTTGTGGGAGGGACTACTTCTGATGTGAGGGATCATGTTTGATTGCTCATACTAGAAGCCAGTATTGTAGGTTTTTGAGTACTGTCTATATGGATCTGGGTCTGCAGTGGCATACTTAGCAGTGCAGTAATTTGTATCTAAACCTGAGACATCTGGTTTTCTTGACTGTAGCTAGAAGCATTGTTTAAGCTTTGAATGGCTGACTGTAATTTCAGCTAATTCACTGAGGTACACAAGCCTGCCACAGTGTTATATAACTGCAGCTAAAAGCAAGTGTGTGTGTCTGTCATTCATAATTTAGAAGGATGCTTTTATAGATTTTCTTATATACATAAGTAAAAGTAGCACAAATGCACCATGCACAACTAAGAAATGTAGGGTTTTTATTAAAAAAGTAATGAAAGTGATGACTGTTTCTGACTAAAACAAGAAATAAGTCCATACATTTATGTTTTATTGCTAGAAATAGTGAAAAACAAAAGATGTCACCAAAAAAAAAAGTCTGCTGACAGCATTTCAAGAAGACTTAAAGAAAGCATTAATACTCTTAACTGTCATTCTAAGTTAGTGAAGGAAAGACAAAGCTAAACTAAAGCACCATGATGTCAAATTATTGGGACATAGAGAGAACCGTGGGAAGAAACCTTGGGTGAAAAATGAAATGATGCCAGTGGGGTGGCCCCCCCATTCCATTTTAGAGCAGAACAAATTAGAAAAGAATAGTAAATTGTGAGCCCCTTATCATGCTGAGTCATTAACATGGTAACCATTTGAAATGTCAAAACCCACTAGTGAGTCCTGAAACACAGAGACTGCATGGCAGAAAAGTGTACTTAAAATATTAAGTCTGACATGGCCATTTCTTGGAATATTCCCTTTTCTCTGAGGTACAGCAATCTCAGAGTTGATATATATGTTTGGGGGGGCTCAGGGGGGGCAATTTTTTTAATAAGTATTCATATTTACAATAATGAACTGTATAGTACCCACATCATTGAACAGAGCAAGCACAGGGCCACACTTTATGTTTTTGATTAATGCTGCAAGCACTTTCTGTATCACTTCACTTACTGGATACACACATGAGAACAAGTATATACAAGCACTGTTTGATTCTGTCAGTGTTAAAAATATACACCCCTTTCACTTATTTCCCACATTCCTGTTGTGTATCTTTTTCAGTTGATGAATATGTTTACCACAGAGTGGACATTTTTTGCTTGTTTTCAGTGTATGGTTATATTTGCAGCCCATGCACAAGTACGTTGAACCATCCTGTGCCTATATGTACTATGGAGTTGATCCAACTTTTCCATATCATATAGTCTGGTGATCAGTTTGTATTAATGTTTGACTGCTTTCCAAGTAAATGCTTTAATATTCAGTTACCTATATACTGCACTCATTTTAGTGTCAGTGCTCTGTGAGTGCTAACCTTGTGGGCATCAATAAACATAAACAGCATTTTATTCTTTTTCTGACCACTGATGTCCTCTAAAGCTACAGTCTTCACTTGTCTGATAATAACTTTTATACCTATGGAGGGTTAAAGTTTTCTGGAGTAGCTCTGCGAGAAACAAAGAGGATGATTTCTCATACAAACCTAAAATGACAGTTGTTTGCAGCCAAAACAAAGAGTAGAAATTAGGGCAGGTACTGAGACATAATATTGTAAGGAAATCATTTTTAGCTGGTGTAGACTTTGTTAGCTCACAAGCTAATTAATTACAGGGTCGGATAGCCGATGCATAGACAACTTAGCACCTTACTAACATAAATCTGCAGTGCATATTTTCCTGAAGGTCCTAATTAATTCCATAAACCACTTCCAACAGATAAATCAACACTAGAATATGAAGATACAAGAATTTAAAAACAAGTTTCAAAACTCAAGGTTATAGATCTAAAAAAGAGCAGTTACAGCGATAGTGGTGTTGTGCATTCATCATGAGCAGTATTCCGATTGTATCTTGAAAGTAAAGTATTTTAATAGCATTCATATCTGTCTGTATGAGGCTGTATAAGAAAGACTTTAACAGAGGCTGTTGGCGCTGAGCAGGTCAATATGGGGTTGCTCTGTGCAGACAGCTTAACTGCTGCCACGTGGTACCCAGTAACTAACTGTTCTTTGTACTGGAATGGTGCTTAAGAACAGCGTGTAGCATATGGAACTGATTGTCATTTTGGAAAGGTATGTATCATCCGGTATTTGTGCTTATAAGTTGCTGAAATGGCTGCTTATTACATGACAATTCTGTGGGCAGAGAATGTGGCAGCATGACTGGAGGAGAATCAGGATAACGTGGTTTGCATTAAACACAGTGAAGATGTTTGATTCTTCAGTGTGTTAAACGTATTTCATTCAGCTATGTGTTAAACTTATGCACTACATAATCTTGTAGGCAGTGGGCTGCATATGATGTACAGAATGCTTTGGGATGAGTATGCCCATTGGCAGAAAAAGTAACATCCAGCTGTAGGCAAAGACATTCTTTTAAACATTTCAGTAATGTGGCACAAAATTACTGCATAAGGGTTCTAGGTGTAATGTTCATCAGCATGCTGTCTTGAATATTTCATTTATAGTTTTCTTCTGTTATGAAGAGTTATATTACATTGCTTCATATTTGGATATTAAAACTTGTTTCTTTTTTAATGACTTCATTTTCAATACACTTCTGACACCATGTGGCTAAATTTGACATAGTCCATGTTTTTGTTAAGAAGAATTGTATTACATTGCTTCATATTTGGATATTTAAACTTGTTTCTTTTTTAATGACTTAATTTTCGACACAGTTCTGACATCATGTGGCTAAATTTGACATAGTCCATGTTTTCCACACATTACTGGATTGTCATTAATTTCTCCTGCAATGGTGAGCTTACACATATACATTAAACTATGAAGTCTAAGTATTATACCTTCATATGTGTATAGCTGCAACATTTCTTTATTTGTCTGAAAAACACACAGAAACTTCCAACACACATAAATGACCAAACATTTTTCTTAAGTGAGCATATGTGTTGCCCTTCAGAATAGGCAACTCCATTGCATCTCTGTTGGTTATGAGGTTTACGTTTATGAATATACTTTTTCATTATTTGACAGAAGTACATATTTATCAGAAAAGTAAAAAAAATACAGAAGAAACAGTATAACTAAGGCGTTAACAGGACTTATGAGATGTGCTGCAGTGTGGATGTAAATTAATTAAATATGTTGAGTGTGACAGATAATGTTCAGTTCCCAATTCCTGATGATATGAAACACTTTCATCATAAGCCAGGCTAAATCCATGAAGAGCTGTAAATCTGTCACATGCACAGAACATGTGAGGAATGGTAATATAATTAACTTTGGAAAAGCATAGTAAGTACACATAAAGTAAAATGATGTTATGACATTTAAGTAGAAGGAATCTCCAACAGGAAACAGCATATTTTCTTTCATCTTCTCTGAATACCAAGACAGACCAAAGTAATGGAACAGCAGTACAGTAGTAAATAACTTCATAAGTTAACATGATTGAGTCTGGCAGAGAAGCAGTCCTGCTCAACAGGGAAATGAAAGAGGGAATTTGATTAATTAATACAGTCAGCAAAGCTGCTTATGGAAACTTTAATTCAAATAAGCAAGATTTGTAATAGTGATAACAGCTCCAGTTACAGTGGCCATGTAATGGTAGGAGACTAGAAAGGGGCAACAGAGAAGAAGGAAGTCAAATCTTAGGTTGGATGACAAAAGGAAGACAGAAATGAGTTTAAAAAGCTGTGAACAGCAATAGCTTCAGTACAGTAAATAGTATTCTAGTCCTAAAGGCATTAAAGATAGCGACCAAGGTGTTGTAGAGAAAAGACAAAACTGCTGTAGTATGTTGAAGGTTATCAGCATAATAACAGTCTGTTATTGTTCACTGTGCAGTAAAGGAGTCTATATAACTTATTTAATTTTGGACTTCACTTTATTTAAGTTTGAATGTCATGCTTTCAAAAGTTGGTAAACTGCACAATATTTAGCTTAGAGCTGCTTGTTTCCCATTGCAGAAGTAATGACTGTGATATCGGAGAATACTATATTCAGGTTAATATAAAAAGGTTAGACATAAGAGGATGTCTGTTCCAGTTTCCATTATGTAGTACACTGCAGTGACTGCCCTAGAGATAAGGGTACCATTGTAAATAGAGATTCTTTAGGTTTGGGTATAAAGTTCTCATGCGTGCCATACCACAGAGACTGAAAATAATTTTATGCTGCTGTCCTCTCCCTCAGCACACATTCACACACACACACACACACACACACACACACACACACACACACACACACACACACACACACACACACACACACACACACACACACACACACACACACACACACACACACACACACACACTACTATCCTTATTTCTGTTATATCTGTCTATCTGTCTGTCTATCTAAAGAAAGAGAGAGGGAGCCAGAGAGCGACAGACCAAAAATAGTAGAAACAGAATTGCTTGAAAAAAAAATAAGTAGAAATCACATCTGCCAGAAAATCCAATCACTAGAATAACAATTCTTGGAAAACTAGGCCTAATCCCTACATGCCTTAAAAAAAGAAATGTCTTGTAGCCCAGGTATACCAGCCCTTCATATAAGTAACATCTCATGGGTTTTGAAGGGTTAATTGTTGTTTGAAGCAGTAGTTTTTCAGTAAACATGCAGATAAAAGAATAATATGTGCATCCTGTACAACAGACAAAATATTTCTGCAGTTTATGTAAACATACCTTTAGAGTGGGAATTAATGTCCCTCCATGTACTTTCTCTGTACTATGTCTGTCCAGTTATAAGCTATGTAATGGAGTTGATGTCGATGGTTCTTTCCTGGAAAGCCAGATGGGTTCTTGTGGTAGGATCAGTGATACGGATATGATGCTGGGGCTGTCACGTGGTCCAGAGATACCAAGAATAAAACATTTACCCATAAAAAAAAAATCCAAGGAAATATATGATTATAACATTGTAGTAGTAGAGGTAAGGCAAAAGGAGACAGAAACATAAGCACAGATAGCAGACAAAAAGACTGAGTGTGTGGTACAATAATATTTTACATATGAAGACATTTTCCCTTTCTCCTTTTCTTTTGTAACAATAACACCAAGTTCTCCTTTCAATAAGAGAGTCAGGTTAGATACTGATTCAGTTTACTGTAGTGGAACTGTGACTGTCACATGTATGTGTAGAATTCTTATCCTCTCAGGCATACCTAGCAAGGAACATTATTTCTCTGACACTAAGTTTGGTGGTCATCTACTGAAGCTACCAAATGGGAATGCGCATGTTTATCTCATTCCTTGTCTGCCCTAAAATGTGTTGTCCAGTCAAAAGAATTAAATGAGACATTATAAAGAAAAAGGTATTTGTCTGTAAGAAATATAAAGATGCATTGACCAGAATCAGCATTCTGATGATTTTGTTTTTTTTTTTTTTTTTTTGTAGATATCGTACATATATGAGGCCTCGTTACAAAATAGCATATAAAACTGTGACTACTTTGGAGTGGAAATGTTGCCATGGTTACACAGGGGATGATTGTGCTGAAGGTCCAGTGGATGGATCAACTCCAGGTACAGTAGTCACAACCTCAAGACCTCGACCAAGGCCACCAAGTCGACCAGGAGCATCAGGATCGAGCAACAAGACGATTCTATGGCCTCATGGAGAAGGTAATGAACTGTTTGACTAGTTTTGACTGGAGTACTCCAGTGCTTCTTGTGGTTTTAAAGTGTAAAGTTGTAATATGTAGTTCAATATTTAAATTATAGTGGCTGGGGGTTGGTGTTAAGGGGGGCATCTTTAAAGATCAGAAGGTCAGTTTCCCACTGTTGTGACATTAGGAGCAGCAGGTAGAATCTGTTTAGCCTTTAGCAGTGACTACGGTCTGGAACATTAAGGCATCCCAAGTTGCAGGTGATGTAGAGGGAGGAGGCATAATGCAGGTGCTGCATGGAATCATATGCAGCCTGGTCTTTAGTACATCTGCATTGGCTTGTTTATGCTTTGGTGTAGGGGAGGGGAACACCCATTTTCACACATGTACAGTGGGATGTTCACTAAATTACAGTGAGTGTGGACCAGCAGATACTGCTATCAAGGACTGGGACGTGTATGTAGAGGAATCATGAAGAAATAAGGTATGAATGCAAAGTGCACTGGGTTTGAGGCAGTGGTGCATGATACACAAGTGTTAGGCTATGCAATAAAATCTGAAAGGAAAATAAGAAACATGGTTGCATGTAATACAGTATAGTACAGTTTTGAAGTGTGCCTAAGCACAACTTCCTCTAATCTGAAAATTGAATTCTGCAGTAAGTTGCATACTATAGTTTTTTTCCTTAGAATTCAGTGCCATTATTTTCAGGCTCTTCCATGTTTCTTTCTTTTTTGCTCATTTTACTTTATTATTTATTATAATTTTTGAAATTCCTTTGTTCACATAAAACACTGTCATTGTGCAGTCTTCCCCAAAACAAAGTATAGAATTTAAACTTCAGTCAGGGCTGGTAACTCGGCACGTAAAAATCTACTGCCAATCGTTAGCGGACCGGAGTTCCGCTGTGGCGACCCCTAATGGGAAAAAGCCAAAAGACACAACAACAACTGTGGTGGTAGAGATCCAGACACACTGACAGTAGAACTTTATACATTTCATTCTTCATACTGTAGATATTACTGTAAGCCTATGTAAGCAGGTAAGAATTTAGATAAAATGTCAGTATTTTTAAATGCCAAAGAATATGAATATCATTAAGGTGTGTCCTTAATGGACACATTCAAAAAATCCCTTTTGCATCATTATACGTTTGAGTAGATATTTACCAATTACCTTAGTTTTATTTTTAACTTATTTGTTTGATTCTTCCATGTATGCCAGTTGTGTTTCTTTCCATTGCAGTCTGTGTCCCATTCACCACTTTAGCAAGAGTGACAAATGCTACATGGCCATCGTACAGGTGCACTTTTAGGGATGTACTTTTGCAGCCATGACACCTCCTGGCTTGCTGTGCAGCTGCTCAGGGGTAATGGAGTGCTGTAATTGTACCATGGGGCTGCCACTTGCTTATGTTAGTGATGTAGCTCATCAGAGAGCCCCAGCCTCCCATACAGAGCAGACAGCTCCTGCTAGGTCCCTGATCTCCATTAGAGATCCATTCGCGGTGACATGCCCAGAAATGTGCCAATTATCATCCCCATAAAAAGGTGAGCAGGCAATGCCTCTTTGCTTCTCTCCCTCCTTGGATGGCTCCTTCCGTACCCGTGCTACTGCTGGAATCTGGGTTAGCTGGGTCATTGTAAGGGTTGTAGCCCTCTATACCAGAGTGCCTAGCATACTGCCTTTATTTTACGTTTTATGTATAACAGTTCAGTTGTTTTTAAAGGGTTTAACTCTGCTACATAAGAATTCCTTTTATGCTGTACAATGCCACCAGCAGTACAGCAAAGTTTATTGTCAAATGATACAGTCAAGAGAACCAGTTCCTCTAAATTGAAAGCTGCTGAATGCAATAATGCCTCACCACCATTCAGATATCATGGTGTGATAAAAATCTTGAATAAACGTATGGTTTATGCCTTACCTCTTTAAGACACATATGCTTTTCATTCAGGGATAAACGCTACCACATTGTTTGGGAGCTCCCTGTATTCTTTGCAGGATGTAACAGTACTGGTCTAAACTCAGTGTGTATGCAGCATTCCAAACAATATTAAATTGTTTAAGTGTTTTCAATAGCAATGCCTATCTGTATGTAGCTCATTCTGTTGTAAACCACCATCCTCATATATCATCTGTAAACAAGCATCTTTGTGCTGTTGATTCACAGTGATATGAGTGATTTTCCCAGGCATTGTAGCTGGTACTAGGTCAGAGAGGAGGTCATACTGAGCCATTTTCTATGTTTAGCACAACTGGTTAAGCCCTTTCTCCTTGCTTACTGTTCAAACATTTGTTCTCCAGCTCTTTAGAATTAAACCATTCCTTTACCACAAAATGGTTCTTTATTCGATAGTCCTATATCATTGAATCTGCTGGTATTTGTAATTGCCTTCTCAAATAATAAAATCATGCAAGCAAGTCTCCATTACACTATGTTTTGCTGAACATCTTGGATTTTTATTAGCATTATAATAGCACATCCTTTAATTTCTACTTCAGGTCAAAATGAAGTTCCTCGTTTACTAGTACACTTTCATTTCTGTTTTAATCCCATGTTCAAGCTGTCACCCTCACTTGTAGGTTTTCATAAAACTTGGCTGCTTTTCCCAGTTTCTTCAGTATTATGCTCCCCTCTCTCTCTCCTTTAAATTCCTTTGCATTATTCTTACATTTTCTGTTTCTTTCCTGCAGTGTTTACTTAATTCATGCATCAAATTATTCACCTTTGCCTGCAGTAACAGTCACAGACAATTATCTACTTATTTTCAGCTATATTTGCCATCCCATCTCTGATAAACAGAGCTTTTAGTCTCTTGGAACAGCTCATCTGAATTTTACCTCTTACACTTTAGAGGCGTATGACCAAATTCCCTTTCTTACTCCCCATTCTGAGGCACAAATATGACATCCACTAATGGCAACAAACTCAAGTTGTTACCCATTACAGTAAAGTACCTGCTCAAGTAACACCGCCACCACAGCTTTGCAAATTTAAATTTACTAACTTCACTGTTATTTAATTTTGGAAGATTCAAATAATGAGGCTTGGCAACCACAGTGTTAGTCTTGCTGGTAGATTTTTATTTTTGGTGCACTTTTCCATTTTTACTACATTGTTATTCTATGGATAACTTTATTGCTGATGCACTGTATATATTCCCTTTATTTTCTTACTAGGTCTCACAAAATGCAATGTTAAATGTCTGCGTATGTCCCAGGTTGAGAGTGAAATTGGACTCGTAAACAGTGCTTTACCCCATATAAGAAAAATAATTAAAATAAAAAGCAAATATTAAAGCACCTTCATAACAGTAACATCATAGCTCTCAACCTCTTAGCACGAAAAGTCCAGAAAAGCCAAAAATAATGGGGGGACACATTTTAAATATTGCTCTGATAAACTTAGAAAGTTGCTAGAATAAAATGTCTTGTGTTACCATGCATTTTCTGAAGGATGTGAAGTCTGAAACTCAAATGACTTTTATTATTTAGTGAACTCAGTCCACACTGATTTGCTGCAAAAATCCAGAAAACCACGAATTTTATGAGGAACAGACCAAAAATATGAGGCAAAAATCTAGACATTCTGCAAAAGTCTGGACAGTTGAAAGGTGTAAGCGACATACTTTCTCCAAGAAATGCATCTCTGGAACTTCTGTAGTCAGTGTATCCTGCCTGGAGTCATGAACCATCCATCCATTTTACAATGTCTCTATCTGCTGTTCACATTTTCTTACTACCATCATGTCACCTTCTGCATATCAGCAGTACTTTAGTTGCTCAGTCTCTACCCAAGTTATTTCCTCACATCTTTCCCATCTTTTCCTTATTTCACCATATATATCACTGTTCATTTTTAGGGCTATCTTTTCCATCATTGTCGTCCTTTCAGCTGACGTGTCTTCTTTTTTAAAACCTCTTCCGTACTTCGGTCCACATAAACTTCTTTATGTACACTTGCCAGATGACAGAATTTCATGTATTTATTTATTTGTCCATTTGCTTGTTAACTTAATAAGTGAACTGATCCTTCTTGGACACTTTTTGGTCATAACCAGGCCACAAGGGCAAGGATAACTACAACAAATATATGGACAGTCTAGCGTAGCCCATCAAACATCATGTTTCTGGGCATTATGGGAAACCAGAGTACCCAAACAAAACTCACACAGATACCTCTGTCCTACTGTTCTGTTTACCTTTTTTTGTATTCCTCCCTTCAGCTACAGCACCCCATGTATGAAATCCTCTACTCCTGTTTCTATGCTTAAACAAGTTGACTTAGTTACTCTCCCTCCCATCTTCCCTTCTCTCTCTTAATGTTACATAATTGTTCACAATATTGTATATTCAGCTGTGTCTATGATGTTTGCCTGTTTAAGCTTTATTTTTTGTTACATTTAGTTCTTTTTTAATCACATTAATAAATTTGACTGACTGCTATGGAGAACATGATCTAGTTTTTTTTTTTTTTTTTGGAGGTCTGGCAGCAAAATTTAGTTAAGTGACTTGTTCAGTCATGCAGTAGACAAATTGAGACTGAGGGACTCAAACCCAGGACTTCAGCATGAGTCTCACCAGCAGCCCTTAGCTTTAATTCTTGGCATTAACCTCACAGTTAGACATTGCCCGTTCGATTCTCAGTTAGAGCGTCTTCTGTGTGGCAACATGCGTGAATGGCCATTCCTTCATTGAAGGTTGTGCATTAGGCCCGGCAAGCCACCACGTAAAACTCTACTGCAAATCATTAGCAGACCAAAGTTCCGCTGTGGCAACCCCTAACCGGGAAAAGCCGAAAGACACAAACAAACAAACTTGCAGGAAGCAATGTACAGCAGTCGACATGTACTTAGTAGACCATCAGCCAAGTGATGGAGGTAGGAAGGACCTTGCCAGCCTGTTGATTGAACAACTGGACAGTATGAACTGTTATGGTTACCTAACATGGTTGTGCTCATTGGTAGCTGAGCAGTGACTGGTTGAATTTACACACTGTGTGTGTGATTTTATTTATTGTTTGTCAGTGCTTGTCTGGCTTGTTACCCTGAATTTCTTAATCATATCAGCTGGAGTCAGTATTCTTGATGTCTCTATGACACGTCTGCTAAGCACTGCATATGCAGATTTCTAAATTGTATCATTAGACAGCTGTAATGTGTGAATGTGCTCTTGGAGACTTGAGTCAACAAAATGAAAAGGAACAGAAAAAGAGGCAAATAAGTGGAGTAGCTTGCCTTGTGTCATTTGTTGCTCAGGTTACAGACATGAGTGCATTTTCTAAGACAACTACAGTCAAGAATGAGATCTGCATAAAAGTCCGAAAGAGGAACGTAAATAAAGATATGTATTAATGGGATACTAAGACTATAAGATAAGAACATATACTTGTATACTGAATGTTGGCCATAACTGTGATCTGCAAATCACCAGTAAACTGCTGTTTGAATGTTTGAAGATGAGACAATGATATCATAAGAATTATGTGCACCATCAATCTAAGAATTTTCAGGAATTTTCAGGCTGTGGCGACATTCCTCTTGGAGAATTCCAGAAACACGATTTGGTAAAACAAGATCTTGTCTTCAAGCAGAAAAGCCTTTCTTTCATTGGAGTCGATTAAACACTATAGAAAGACAAGTCTTTGTGAGGGGGACAGGCACATCTTTAAGAGGTTCAACCTGAACCCTAGAAGAAGGGTAAGGCTGAAACCTTCTCTAACAATTCCAAACATCTGGACACAGATTGTTTACAAATCAGCAGGTCATTTAAGTAAGGAAAAATGTGGATGCCCATAGTCCAACAATGGGCCACTACTGGGAAAAGCATTATGTAAACACTCTAGGAGCAATGGATGCCCAAAAGGGCAATACAGAAAACTGAAAATGAGAGCCAGAGACAGCAAATTTCAAATACCTCTGGAAGTGATGAGCAATGAAGAAATGATGATAGGCATCTTCTAAGTCCAGGGTCACCATGAAACAGTGTGCTTGCAGAAGAGGAAGCACTATCTGAAGGGTATGTATCTGCAATTTGGGAACCTGGCTGAAGTTGTTCAGAAAGGAAAGGTCCAACACTGGTCTGTATGAAGTTTTTTTTTGTGAATCAGGAAAATTTGAGAATAAAAATAACTGTCATTTTCTTGGAAGGAGGCACCAGTTCTGTGACCCCTGAATCTAGCATATTTTGATGAATAGAAGGGAATAACAAAAGCTAGTCTGGCAGATGAGGGGACCCCCCATCCAAGTCGAGGAGGGTGATTTTTCCATTGCCAGTGGCAACTCCTACCTACATTATCGAGAACCCATTTGTCATAAATCATTGAAGGCCATGCCACCTTGTTGACAATTTTAGAGATGTAGCACCAGGAGGTAGGCTTGGAAAAGATGGGTGCACCATCTCATCATAATCATAAATTGGAATGGGTGGATTTTTTTGGGGGGTGAAGAGACCCCTCTTGTTATACTTGGCAAAGCTTGCATCCTGCCATTCCTTTTATTACCTTGGTCATTTTTAGGCTGGGACTTTAAGGTTGCTGAAAATTATCTTGCTTAAAGGAGAAGAATTTGGGAATATGAAACATTTTCAACACCACTTGCATCAATTTACCTCTTGCCATTGGCTGAATCATATTTTTTTTTGCTTTTTTTTAAGTTTTTTAGGTGCAGCTGGCGTAGAAGGTGGGTGGGGTGTATAGTATCATAGTCCATCAAGACAGGGGGCAAAAAATGGCCAGGTCTGAAACAACTTTTAGAGAAACAATAAACCCAGTATCCAAAGTGACAAAATCCCAATGTTCACCCCTTAAATAGCTACAAAAAGACTGTTTATAAAGGGGAAGTAATATAATACTGCACTAAGGAAAAAGCCAGTAATCTCAGTAGTCCAGCAATGACAGCAATGAACACAGCTATTATATCATAGAAAAAAAAACAATTAAATCAAAACATGGCTAATTTTATCCACTGTGAATAAAAACAGCCTAAATTAGCCTTAGATCAATAATTGAATGTAAACTTAAGAAAATATCCAGTCATAAACATAATGGAGCCAAAATCATGATTTAAGCAAAAAATTAATTTAAAAGGTCATCACAACTACACAATTCACTTAAATACTTTAAGATATGAAGAAGAAAAAAACAGCAAGTTTTCCTGTCAAAAGATTCAAAATAAAGCCTTAAATCTACAAAAATAACTGCCACGATTTACTCACAAATATGGCAGCAAGAGGTAATGACAGAACTGCACAAGTATGGCCCCAGTGCAGAAACTCTCTAAAGCATTTACCAAAGACTACAATACAATTGGAAAGGGTTTAAAACTTCACACAAACTAGTAGTTAACTAAATAAATACAATCTAAACATATACCATAATACAAGATGAATAGTGAAAACATAAACTTTTTTTAACGAAACAAGCAAATCAGCATTAAACACAGTTCAACTCTGATAGAAAAAGGCAGAGAGAGAGAGAGTGAGAGAGAGAAATAAAAAAAAACTGAAAGGGTTTATTATCTGAGGTCTGAAGAAGAAGCAGGCCATAGAGGAGTCATCTTCTAAGTGGTCCTTCTCTTCCAATAGTACTTGGCAGCTGATTGGTCCTTCCCACCCACAGACAAGCAGTGGGACTAGTCCTGATCATTTATAGACTGCCAGATAGTGGATAGCAGGGCAGTACTACCCCATATACCAGTATGGAAGTGTGTTTTTTGAACATCTGAGGCATTCTTGATAAAGGAATTGTTTTCTTGAAAGAGATCTTTGAGCTATGTTTGGACAGTTCACAAGGTCCTGTTGAGACTTAACCCTTAATTCTAAAAAAACTAAAGCTTAAAGATAATAATTAATAATTTGAAGGTGAGATTAGGCCAATTGCATAGTCTTAAAATTACTTTGATATACACAAAGGTGCAACATTATAATTTAAAACCATTTTAGTAGTGAAGAAACTTGAGATTCACTGTAGCATCACAAAGCACAAGAATGCTACATAAAGAAAACAACTCTGTTCTCAATGACCTTAGTGCACAAAATTGATGAAATATAGCAGAAATGTTGGTGTGCAGCACTCAGTAGGAAAACTGTCTGATGTATAGTTCAGAAGTCTTGAGATTTTTTCTGTAGTGTGCATTGGACCACTGAAGGATAAGTACACAGAGACTGTGCTGAGCTGCAAACTGCTTATGCTTAAAGCCCAATGAATTTATGAGGCTTAGTTGACTGGTTGTACACAAGTACTCTAGCAGTTAAGTGCAACTTTTCCTGAACCTTATTCAAAGGTTTCAAAACTGCACAATGGGATTGTACACCTGATTAACTTTTACCAGCTAGCCAACTGGCACGAAGGAGACAGATTCTTGTTTGCTTTTCTTTTAATTTGTTTTTTTTTTTTGCGATATAATTCCATGTACCTGCCAGCATCCCACCTTCTCATATAACTTGCTTACATTTCATTAATCCATTCTCACCTTTGTGTCACTCTTGCTTTGATTCCAGGTATGTAGTCCTGCTATAGAAATATAGGGGTGGGAAGGTATAACTGGCAAGATCCATGTCCTTAAGGTAGGCAGGGAAATATGAGAATACATAAGCAGAATGGAAATATTGGTATATAACAGGAAAGGCACTGTTTCATAGTTGCCTGTACACATACATTTAAATTGAAATAGGTCCTTGAAACTTTACTGGAAAATGTCGGGCCAGGACATATTTGATTTAATGGCTGTGATCTAATACCAATTCCATTGCCAAGTCAAAGAATTAGTATGTAATTGAATAACCAAATGACTGTAGTGATCATGCTAATAAAAGGCCATTTCATCAAGTGCTATTGTACTGAAAGCCAATTTTGTCACATTTTTGGTTTGTCTGACTTCCATATTAAATGAATAGTGATTTCATTGATTGCCTTTGAATAGTATTTGCAGATGTTAGTGACTTCAGGGTTTGAGTTATGGTCTGAGTTGGTTTGGAATTAAGGGATATGGTTAAGGATAAGCTTAAGTTTAAGATTAGAGTAAGGTTTAGGCTTAGTTTTAGGGTTAATTTTTAGGAGAAGACTATGAGTAAAGTATGCATGGGGTGCTGTATTCTATGCGAGGGGTGTAATGGCTATTGACTTCTGCAAAAGTGGAATGAATAGTGATGTGCGTTTTGTGTTCTGGGCATTCTCAGGAATTAGTCTTTCGTAGAAGCAGTCACTAATCTTATTTATGTGTACTGCATAGCTGTATTTATGTTGTCTTTGAAGAAATAGTCTTTGAAGTGTTCTATTGTCAGTAATACACTAAAACATAATGTTTTGTAGTAGGGCTGAATGCAAGTTTTTTGTAAAAAAATATTAGTAGATTTGTTTGCCATTTAGAATAAAATACAGTTATTTCAGAACAGTGCACAAATCATCTTTTTTCCTTTATGGGTTGGTCAAAGAACAAAAAATACTGAGAGAGATAGTAGAAAGTATGATAGAATGGATGTGTTATTTATATAACTGGAGTTTGATTTAATATTTGGAAGAGGCATGGAATTCTGGTACTGAAACTTTAGATAGCAGCTGGAACAGATTAGATCCAAAAAGACTGTGTGATCTGCCAGTGAGGGCAATGAGGTATAAAAACGTTCATCCCATTCAAGTATGGTAAGTGTAAAAAATGCAGCACAAGTACTGTGGATAGGTAAGCCCTGTAGAGATATAGATATCGACATATGTTTTGTGATTTTACCATGGTGGTGTTACGCTATACACTGCACATGTGAGGGTAGTTAAATGGCACCACAATTTCTAATATCCATTCAGAACAGATGGCAGGCACAATATTACTGCAATCTTATATCTAAGGGACTAAAATACTGACTTTCTTCTGTCTTATGCTATGCTGCATGTTATTTAGGAGCAGTTGTAAACTGTATTAGCTAAAAAATGTTATAATGCTAGGAACAAATTAATTTTAACCCCTGTAGGTCACATTTCAGAATTGACTGTACACTCGCAGCAGCACATTTTGTCACTGTAGGTGAGTATAGTAAGAATAACGTGGTCCTGTAAACACAATCTTACACCTGTAATGTTAGCAGATGGAAGGTGTAGTTCTGTGCTTAGAGATGACTCATACCCATGATGACAGCTCACCAGTTTTCAGTATCCCCAACCAGTAGGACTCCCTGCTGGAAGATCAGAGCAGTCTTTCTGCTGGTAAACACTTTGATGTTCTGGCAGATGGCCTGTTGTTATTGTATGCCAAGCCATTTTATTTAATAGCTTTGTATAAAGTTGAATTAGAAGTGCTGTTATTTTCCCGCATTAAAAGACGGCATGACAGCAGTACAAGTACTTTTTTAATTTCAGATAATGTATTTCATATTCTCATTTTTTGACAGCCTGCAGTTACCAGTTTTTTATTTTCCTACATGAATTGACAGTACCATAGCTATATAACATGTACTTTCAGTTTGTTGATAGTCTTGCTGTGGTATCTACTGAAAAAAAAAAATGCTTCTTGGCATTTACTAGTAAGATGTTGAATTGGGACACTATAATTCATTGTGGCTCAGAATCCTTAGAAATACTTGTGTTATGGAACTGAGTAAATATAGAGGATATTTGATTCATGTATGTTTGACCAAATCCTATTTTTGAAAAAAAAAAAAACAGAGTTTGAGGCAGTTCTCTGCTCACCTTACTTAATGTAATAAAGTCTGAGATTGATAATCTTCAGAAAAAAACAGCATTCCCCTTGCAGTGACCTCCTTTAAGTCAATGTGTATTTACAGAAAATGCACAACGTTGTTCTACTTTCCATCACATAACTATACTACTTTCACAGAAGAGCCACAGGAAATGTATTTGTACACAGTATTAAGAAAGTTTGCAGGTTGTTTCATATGGCTGTCCACATAGTAGCTCAGAGGTTAGCTGAAAGAACTTAATGTAGTGGCAGTGCAAAGACAGTCCACGATAGTCACTCAGACAGAGCACATATAATTTTCTTGCTATTAGACAAACATCAAATCTTGGGACTATGGTAGGCTACAGTTGAATCATGGAGTATAGTGGCTGCAAAGTCTAAATAAAGTAAAAAGGATATTTTCATAGCATTTGCAGGAATTTCAAGGCTATCGTACTCTAATGACCATGTGCACGTTGTCTTTATCGAACCTCAGGCTTTAGCTCCTTTCTTAAGAAAGTAGAGGTCAGCTAGTCCTGTGGTAAATTTAAGATCACACATCTAGTCATCTAGATTATGTTTGAAGGAAGACATTGAGTTGCAGTGTTTAGTCTGCGCTGTAAGGGTGAGGTGCTGGCTGAACAATCTGTCTCTCCAAATTTCCTTCCCTTCTTTTCTGCTTCATTCTTTCTGGCTGTCCCAGTACTCCATCTTTGTTGGGTCTACCTACTCCTCATTCCTCCCCCAGATAATGCCAAATGAGCTGGAACAGGCATGGATCTTAGGGAACAGTGCCAGCAAATTTGGGGGGGGGGTTATGACCTACTCTTCTTTCCCCATCCTCCCACACCTGTGTTTCTTGATAGTACTTGAGGGCTGCCCCACCTTTGTTGATCACACCTTTCCTCAGGGAGTGTCTTTGGCAAACAGCTCCTCCAGGCCCACCCCTCCCTGCCAGTGCCTCAGATGCCTGTGCTGCTGATCAAACCTGGGTCAACTTGGCCATAACTGTGGCTTTATTACTCTACATGTTGGCTTTCAAATCATTCTTTTTATTTATTGATAAAAGTTCAAGTCTTCAGTTCTAGTGTTAGCTGAGCTGTTTGATTTGCTGATATACAGGAGTTTAAGGGCCATCACATCACTGATAGCAAAGATCACATCTCAGGAGTCTGTAAGACTCAGGGACAGAGAATAGAGTCTCTCTTGGCAACTAACGTTCTTAAGACAAGAAATGTTTTTAGTTATGAACCGCTTGGGCTTTTTGTGTTTGTTGCTATGTCAGATGAGGTATATACCAAAGGGAAAGTTGTATTCTGTAGTGGGTCTGATAAGTACTAAGTATAGGAGACTAATAACATTCCTGGATTGAGATGAAATATATTTTGGCTATTAGTAGTTCTAAGTAGAGGTATAGTATTTCCTGACTACAGTTGCCATGTGATGATCAAGGGAGATGTTACTATCAACTCAGTGCCTAGGTTCGAGACTATGTTTTCATTTAACAAGCGTGTGCTTTCTATACTGAACGATGTGGATAATTTCTGTTTTGTGAAAGAAACAATACTACATTTTTTGCAGTTTAGTTTAAGAACATTATCCATGCACTACATATTAACAAGGGTAACCTGTTTTTGTACAAATATCTGAGTGGGTTTTGACAGTTGCACCTAGTATGTAGACATCTGCAGATATGATTAACCAGATATCCTGGTTATCATTTTTGAGATCAGAGAAGTAGATGGCAAACACTTGCGGACCCATTACTGATCCCTGGAGGACTCCACTGGTTACCTTAACCTAATTTGAAGACACACCAGTTGGCTATCTATCTCATCGCATAAGGATTTATGTTTAATATTGTTAAATCTGAAGTTGTTGTCTTCATTTGGTCTTCAGCCTGTGCAGGAGCGGCCTTAGGTCAACTGGTGCCCTAGGCAAAAGGGCTCCACGACACCCCCCACCACACCATCTGGTGCCCCCATCCTAGTCTACTTACACCAAATAAATACTGGAAAAGCGCCCCTACTAGAGCAGCGCCCTAGGTGGCCACCTAGTTGGCCTATGCCTAATGTCGGCCATGAGCCTGTGGTTACCATATATCCAGCATCTGATCTGCGCTCTAAGCTCCTCCCCAACCCATAATGCCCCTGTCTCCTTCCTCCCTTCAGATCTCGTTTGCTGTGCTTCATGTCCACATTGTGATCCGTGCTCTAGGCTACAGTTTTAGGGTAAGAGACCATTTTTTCTATTTTGACTCCTTTTCTTAAAGCTTTCTAATTTCTACCTCCCCTCGCATTCTCTGTGTCAGTTTAAAAAAAAAACTCTTTTCTTCTATCTGCGTGTGTGTGGTCTCTGGGTGTGTGAGTGTGTGATGGGCCTTTTCAGTTGGGAATATGGCTAAAACCCCTAAACTAGGCTTCCGAAAATGCACTGAGTATATCCACAAGCTCTCTCCAGCGGATGGCCACACTCTGTGTTGAATGTCTTGGGACTGCCCACTTGGAGACCTCCTGTTCCATCTGTGCCAGGTTTAATCCCTGGGCACTGATGGACAGGAGGAATAAGTTAATTTTGAAGGGCCTTCTCCCCCCTCCTACCACCGGGGCCCAGAACTCTTCTGCCCTGGCTTCTGCTTCTTTCTCTGCCCCAGCCTCTGGGACTCAACCTCCCACCAAGAGTTCCGGGGATGGATAAAAATCCTCTAAGTCCAAGGATAGGGCCAGGAAGCAATCCCAGGATCACTTGTCCTCAGTGGGCCCTTCAGCAAAAGTAAAATCGGCTCAGAGGATAGAGTCTCCCTGGCTCCTTTCCACTTGGTTCTTCCCAGAGCAAGAGGAGCTTCGGACCCGGTCACCAGCACCCCTCTCTAGACTGGTGTCAGTGGCCTCCTTTTCCCATGTCAGTGGCCTCATTTTCCCACTCCACCAGCAGTCTTACCGAAACAGACGGATAGGATGATGCAGAAGTTTATCCGCACTCAGATACAGATGGCAGTCTTGCCTGCCCCCTTTCCCTCCAGAGCAAGGGGTATGCAGTCTGCATTCATTCTCATAAATCCTTCTCCAATCTGACCTCCAGTTTTGGAGCCCATGGATCCGAGGACACTCAACACTGAGGGGTTGGCACCGATGGTAACTTGTACCTCAACATCGGCCATGGCTTTGAGCAGGTTGTATCCATCTGGCTCTCTAAGCCATAGCCTCAGCGCTGGATCCAAGGGGATAGTGTTGGCTGTGAGTTTCTTGGAGCAGAGCCTCCCCCTTGGAATCTTGGTGCCTGGAGGCTCAGCTCTGGTTTCACTGTTTAGTCAGTGGGTTATGGCTTCTTCCATTGTCCCTTCTCAGGAGGTCCATTCCCCTTCAGCCTTCGATGTGGTGGAGAGGGTCCTCTCGATCCCATCAAGACCCTTGATGATCTCATCTTTGGAGTCCACCCTGGCTCCCTCTGTTTCTGATGCGGACCCGGCCATCCTGCCATCTCAAGGGCAGCCTGCTGCCTCTTTGCCCCTGGGTGCTCCCACATGGGAACAGTGAGACATTGGCGAGTCCTCCCCAGAATCCCTTACTGAGGAAGTTCCTCACAAACGTTCATGCAAAAAAAGGCACTTGGACTCCCCACCGGTGTCCCTCACAGAAGATACTGATTTGGAGGAAGGGGAAGGTTCCCCCCGGTCACACACTGAGGATGTCTCCTTTGGAGATATCATGGAAATCCTACACCAGCGTGGGGAGTGGTCTGCCCAAAAACCTAACCCGGACGAATCGATGTTCCTGGAGGCATTTGGTGCTGGACCTTCTACTTCCTGTGTGTCCCCTCCCACATATCCTTTGGTGGATGTTTTTACATCTTGGGTGTGGAAGGAACCAGACATGGTGTAGCCCATTCCCAAATGCCTGGACAAAATTTTGAGTGCCCCTATGGACAGGACATATTGGACCCAGGGATCCCCGGTTGATGCCATGGTGGTGGCAGCTGTCACTAAGAAGGAGCTCGCTCAGGAGAGCTCTATGGTCCGTCCTCCTGACCAAGAGTCCAGGACTATGGACTGTTTTGGGAAGTGGGTGTATGCTTCAGCAACATTTTCTGTGCATGGGCTGAATTATTCGGCACATGTGATTAGGCTGCAGCGAGACCTAGTGAAGGAGATTGTTGAGTCTACCCATGAGTCCAGTTTGGCATAGGACAAAAAAGTGTTCTCCTCTCGAATGGTCACCCTAACATCTATCGCTAACACCTCTGTGCACCTTCTCTCCCGTGCAACTGAGGGCACCGCTAGAGCTGCCTGTACAGGGTTGCCATCAGGAGCCATATCTGGCTCTGGCTCTGTGCATTTTCGGAACCCTGTAAGGTGTTTTTTATGAATGCCCTGTATGACGGTTCCACCCTTTTTGGGAAGTCGGTACATGACACCTTAGTTCAAAGTGAGAAGGACGGGAAGACTCTGTCTACCATTGGGATCCACTTTTCAGCCCCTCAATGAACCTTCTTTAGGAATCTGCTAGGGGCCACGAAGATGTGGTTCCAGATATCTCAGAGCTATTCCCAGGACACTCAGGACTCGCCTTCCCCCAGGGGCAGAGGGGGATTTGATAAATGTCACCCTAGAAGCAGAGGGGTCCGGGAAATTATGGGCCTTGAGAGCCTTTCTCAGAGAGATCTGCACAGCTACCCTGAAGGGTTGCCCTGCTCCTCATCTCTGGAGGCATTCAGGGGTCACCTCTCGCTACACCCAATGACCTCGGAGTCCATCACATAAGATGGTTGGGTGTTGCAAATTATATTGCGAGGTTATTCAATCCCCTTTCTCAAGCCACCTCCACCACCCAAACACCTCCTGGATGTTCCACCAGTGCCAAGGGAGGGTGCAGCACTGGAAATTGCAAAGCTGCTAGAAAAGAGATTCATCTAACTCATCCCCCCTGACCTGTCCAGATTAGGCATTTATTCCAGGTTTTTTTTTGGTGCCAAAGAAGACGGGGGACTTAAGACCCATTCTTGATCTCTCCATCTTGAACATGTCAGTGGCCAGGATGAAATTCCAGATGGTCACTGTGCAATCTATCCTACCCTTCCTCCAAGAGGATGATTGGATGTGCTCCATCGACCTTCAAGATGCGTACTACCACATCAAAATGGACAGGTGTTCTCGGAGGTTTCTTTGCTTCTGGCTAGGAGCCAGTCATTATCAGTTCAGAGTGCTCTCCTTTGGTCTCACCACAGCCCCCAGGGTATTCACCAAAGTGATGGCAGTGGTAGCGGCTCACCTGAGACTCCAGGGTATACCGGTCTTCCCTCATCTGAATGGTTGGCTCTTCGCTGCCCCTTCCAGACATCATCTCTGCCAAGCAAAGGATTCCTTTCTTCTCTTAGCCCAGAGGTTGGGCATTACCATCAATCTCAGCGAGTCATCAGTGACCCCGATTCAAGTATTAGATTTCATTGGGGCTTGATTGGACACAATTCAAACCAACGTCTTTCTTACCTCGGAGAGAATACAGTCTCTGAAGCTACATGTCCTTTGTATTCTTCAAGCTCAGTCACCAAAAGTAGCAATGGTATTAAGGGCATTGGAGTCCATGGCGGCCACAATCAGTCTTTTATCCATGGTGTGTTTTCACATGAGGTTTCTTCAGTGGACTCTCGTGGTTCAATGGTCCATGTTAGCTCTCCTGTTGTCACACCCCATTCAAGTCTCTTGGGTGTGCAGGGACCCTCTTCTGTCATGGATTCATTCTGCAGAACTTGTTTGATGTCACTCTTTTCTTCCACCTTCCCCCTCGGCCAGAGTGACCATGGATGCCTCCCTGCTAGGGTGGGGGGGACACTGCTCAGGAAAGATAGTCCAAGGCACGTGGTCCCCCTACAAGACCAGATTGCATATCAACATGCTGGAGATGAGGGCAGTGCTTCTAGCATTGCAGGCTGTCCAAGCCCATCTTCCCCCAGGGATGATTGCTATACAGATGGAATATATTTCTGTGGTCTGGTACATCAACAAGTGGTGTGGATCAGGTCTTACCCTCTGTGTCACGAAGCCATGAGAGTGTGGGAGTGGGGGATCTCTACCAGCCTCTTTCTGGTGGCAACGCACATTCTGGGGAGGTCCAACATTCTGGCGGACAGGCTCAGCAGGTATATTCTGATGCCTTATGAGTGGTCTCTGAATCCTTCAGTAGCGAAACAAATCTTTCTCAAGTGAGGTCAGCCTTGCTGAAATCTCTTTGCCTCTCCTTCCAACATGAAATGCAGTGAGTTTTTTGCCCTGAACCCTCACTGGGGGAAGCCACCAGAGAGGTTCTGATTCATGCTTGGCCTCCCAGCCTTCTGTATGCTTAGCCTCCTCTTCCCTTAATACCAAAATTCCTTCAGAAAGATCACAGGCTGGGGTGCTTATTTATCCTCATTGCCCCATTCTGGCCTCACCAGGTCTGGTTCCCCTCTCTGTCGTCTAGTCTTCTGGCTCCACCATGGACATTAGATCCAGTTCCGGATCTTATTTCTCATCCTTCAGGGATTCCCCATCCAGACCTGGACAGTATGAAGCTCACTGCTTAGCTGCTCCAGTTCCCATGATAGTCAGGATTCCCGGCTTATCTTCACCTGTCAAAAGGATCCTAGTGGAGGCTCATAAGTCTTCCATCTGAAGGGTGTACTCCAGCAAATGGGAACGTTTTTAGATCTGGGCTTTGTAGCATGTCCTAGATCCTTTCACTGCCTCGGTATCTGTGGTTTTAGAATTTTTGGCAGGGATCTTTCAGCAGGGTGCCAGTTTTTCTATGGTCAAGGTCCAATTAGCAGCAATTTGTAATTTTCATGTAGGTGATAACATGTCTTCCTTAGCACCTTCTTGCATTAGTTCTGAAAACTCTAGTGTCATCCCCATTGAGCCTGCAGCCTCTATGGACCTGCAGTTTTTGTCCTAGAAGACAGCCTTCTTGGTTGCTATTACTTCTGCCAGGAGGGTTTTAGAGCTTCAAGCTTTGTCAGTCAAGCCTCCTTATATAATTTTTCATAAGGATAGGGTATCCTTGCATACTAATCCATCCTTTCTTTATAAGGTAGCTTCAGAGTCCAGTATTAATCAGGTGATTAATCTCCTGGTCTTTTTTCCAAATTTTCAAAATAAGAGAGAGTACAAACTGCATTTGTTGGATGTGCACAGACAGTTACGTTTTTACCAGAACAGGACTAAACCCTTTTGTAGGGCTGGCCAACTCTTCATTTCTTACTCTAAACCCTTTTTGGGAAACCAGTATCGAAGGTCACCATTGCCCGTTGGATTTCCCAGTGTATTATATTGGCATATTCTGCTATCTCTGTCAGGTCATGTGAAGGCACATTCCACTAGATCTATGGCTACCTCAGCGGCCTTTTGGTCCAGAGTTTCGTTAGATGACATCTGCTCTGCGGCCACTTGGGCTTCACCATATACCTTCATCTCACATTATAAGTTGGACATCATATCCAGGAACAGGGCATCCTTTGGCTCTACCATGCTATTCTTCAACCATCCTCTTCCTCCTTCCCCCTGCCTTGCATAGACTGTGTGGTGGTCTGGCGAGTAGAGGATGTGGTTACCACTAGGGTGCCTCTTAATCTCCCTTTCTTGCTTATAGAGACATTTAGCATGGGACAAGGTGATGGGTCAGGTGTGGATGCTAGGTTAGGTAGCAAACTCTATCTGAAGAGAGGAAGGAGACAGGGATATTATGGGTAGGGGAAGAGCATGGAGCTCGGATCAGATGCTGGATATGTGGCCAACTCGGATCCATGCCAGATCCAGTAACCACAGGTTGAAGACAAATGAAGAGCAACAACTCAGATGGAACGTTATGGTGAGTACATAACTTCTTTTTTCCCTACAATTCTGTCATGAGGTAAGCTGAATGAACTGTATGGCCACTGTCTGCAACTTGCTTGACCCCACTGAAAAAGTAACAAGGTTTAACAGACATGATCTTTCTTTAATGAAACCAAATTGTTGGGGTTGAAGCCTAATGAGTTTTTAGATATTATTATTGTTATTACTGTTGTTGTTATTATTATTATTATTATTATTATTATTATTAAGATTGGTTATGATATGCTCCATAGCTTTATGGATCATCAGACTTGTAAGGGTAATTGGTCTGTATTTCCCAGGATCTGTGGTACGCTGACCATTATGAAACAGAATCAACACTGCAATGTGCCAGGATTTGGGAACAAAGTATGTAGCTAGGCTTATTTGATGGTGTTTAATAAGCAAAAACTCCAATGCGCAGTCCAGTATCAATAAAGGCTTTCCTCCGTAGTAGTAATGTGATTCCTTCAATAATCCACCGCAGTTCAGCAAAAATTACAAGTTTTAATGAAAAAACAATAAAAGACAGTAAAAAGCAACCAGATTGAGTGCTTTCATCTCCTCCACGGAGACTTCATCAGAATCTACAATTTTCCACTCACCCTCAGTTTAAATAATGGTTCCAATTGTTTAATTGGTTAATTAGTTTTAAAATCCTATAGGCTAGCCATAAATTGATACAAATTTTAACTCTTTCTTGCATGAAACCTTTCCATAAAAGAGGTTGTTTAAAAAGTTATAAATTTTATATCTATTTAAGGTTGACATATCTCATTTCACAAGATTGTGTATAATATTTTTACTACTGTTTTTTAACAAAAACAAGTTTCTGATGGAAGTCCAGTTTTTCCTATTGTACTGTTTTGGATGAGTTTTAAACAATGTATCTTTTTATAACTTTTTTAATAACCTCTTTTACTACTACAGAGGAAAGCCTTTATTGATACTGGACTGCGCATTGGAGTTTTTGTTTTGTGGTTTCGTGTGATTTTGTGTTTAATAAGCACCCAGGTATGTTGCTAGGACCCATGCAGAAAGTGCTTTTTGGCTTTAGATAACACCTTAAGAACATGTTTATTAGTGATAGTAGAGGACATAAGGGATTCTGGGATGAGTGGTGTTTTGAGTAGGAGTTTCATGAGAGTGGAGTTAGAAGACAGTTATTTACTAGCCTATTTGTGACATTGTTGGTTGTGGGACATGGAGGTTCCCATTAAGAAATAGCTCAGAACAATGTTGAGTGGTATTTACTAGTTTTTTAACATAATTAAAAAAGGAATTTCTACTAGACCGTAGTCTTGCCATTGACCATTAAGTGTCTACAGTATTGAGGAAATCATTCCATTTTGTGCAGTGTATAAACAAAGGTATGGTATCTAGGTTCAAGGAGGTCATTGTTTTAGTATATTCAGCATTCATCTGACCAATTACTGAATAACATGCCTCATTTGGTGTGTACCTAACCAAGCAGATCCAACAAAATAACGTCCAAAGAGATTCTTCACTAAAAGAAAATGAAGCATAAGTAACATGTCCCAGGCAGCCTGCATCAAAGCTCTATCCCTCTATTCTGTCTCCCACAGACTGTTGAGGGAAGATCTATGCCTGGCATATAAGGTGTTGTTGGATCTCACCCTGATGGACCTCCAGCTTATCTGCAAAGCAAGCAGTACCAGAACTACCCATTCTAAAGACTTAAAGTCTGCCTGTGATATAAATAGGACCTGCTGGAGAGACAGGTGTGTATCCCAGAGACTACCCCTTCACTGGAACAGGCTCCCATCCATGTGAAGCAAAGTTCCTCCGTAACCCAATTCAAGTGTAACTTGGACAATTGGATGGGGAGCAGTTACTTTATCCCTGGTTTAGCACGTATGTCTCTAATGGACACTGGCAGCCTTTAAATATTTCATCTCCCCGACTCTTTCTTGTAAGAATTTCATCTCCCAAGCCCCTGCTTAGACTTATCTAGTGTACCAAAACTTGTCAGAGATTTGGGGTGCCTGGCTAGGCTTAAAAAGGCCCTAGTGGTTATTAGCCTAGTACATGCCTATGAACCTATAATCCTATTGTAGTTACCCTTGGAGCATAAAACATCCTTATTGAAGTTGGGTGCGGTGGTCAGTGGTAATGATGCCATGGGTAAATTTAAATATTTCATGACATAATTGTATAATGCTTACCGTTCTGAAATCCTGAAATATGTGGATGCTGGTTATATGGGTGCGATGATTCTAAGTTTAAAAGTCACAAGTTTATGGTCCAGTCTAGCTGGAGATGGACAGACTAGGATAGTGAACAGGTAGAGCCAATATTAGTGATGACTAACTCCAGAATATTTTGGCCTCTAGTGGGTTTACTAACAATTTCATCTAGGGAATTCCTGTTTATTATATCCGGAAGTCTTTGGATATACCTTACATTAGAGGTATAGGTGCTACATTTTATAGCTGGGTAATTGAAGTCACCTAGGATTATAGAGTTATTGCTACAGGAAGTTATTCTATTACTTCCAGAAATCTAACATGATCATCTGGAGATAGAGGGAGTTGCATATAAGTTGCTAGCTTATCTTGTCTATGGAAAACTGAAGTTCTGTTAGCTAAGTTTGTGGTCTGTGGGTATCTGTACCTCTCAAGACATCTGCAACAACTGGAAAGGCCTCAGAAATACCTCACTAAAAGAATCACAGGCCTAAAGCAGATGCCCTACGCTGACCGCCTTAAAAAACTCCAGCTATACTCTGTCGCATATCGTCTACTCAGAGGCGATCTCTGCTTAACATACAAGGCCATGTCAAACCCAGAGCTGTTGGACATGCTACACTTAAAGAAATCCCAATCCCTCAGAGCTAAACGCTCCAGGGATCTAAACCTTGTCATCACAATAAACAAAACATGCTGGAGGGATAGGTTCCTGACCCAGAGACTCCCCAGACTCTGGAATAGATTGCCCATACATGTCAAGCAGAGTGCCTCTTTGGACCTCTTCAAGAGGAACCTTGACGATTGGATGGGAGAAAGGAAATTCACCCCAGGGATCACGTCAGTCGCCCTGCTAGACAGGGGTCCAGGAAAGTAAATAATGTGGGAAGAAATAGCCAGGGAATTGTTATGGCTAGGCTTGTATAGGCCCTAGGGCTGATAGCCTAGTACCAACCTATGAACCTATGAACCTATGAATCAGTCTTGATGAGATGTGGTCCCTGATAAATGCAGAAAAAACACCACTGCAGCTTCCAGCAGGCCTGAAGACAAGGTAGGCACAAAACTCTGACATGTAGGTAGTGCTGTCTTTACTTTTAAACCAAGTTTCTCTAACTGCACATACATGGACCTGTTTTATATTCAGGAGTGCCTCAAGACTGGCCATTTTGTTATTGAGACTCCAGGCGTTAAGAAAAGACATCTTTGTGCAACCTTATTTAGAGTTAAAAGTAATTTGTTATGTTGGAATATTCATAAGAAGGACACAGACTAAAAAGGCACTGTGGTAGCAGCAAAGGCTTTTGCAATTATGCAGAAACCCTTGAGTAATAGCTGCAGGCCATCTCTTTTAAAGCAAGTTGGACAACCGATTATCTCATCCCAGGCCAATATGTATTGGGTCCTCCTGGACTGACACCAACTGGTAAGTCAGTTGCTAAAACCAATTATCTTCATCTAGCTGCCACACAACAGATAAAGATTAATCTGCATAGGTTCATAGGTTCATAGGTGTCTACTAGGCTAATGGCCCTGGAGCCTTTATAGGCCTAGCCCAAAAAAAATTGCCCAGGCACTGTGCCACCCGATGTTAGTTCACAGTGCTCCAGACATAACTACAGTGACAGCAGTGGAAATGTTCTACAAGAATAATTCAAGAGCATCACATTTGTAATGTGGAGGCTATTTCAGATGTTCACACTGAACAGGAAACACATGGCAACAAGTATGATGTAAGTCAGAGAAACATGAATGTTTCTTATTGTCTCTAACAGCCATCCTGTCTATGCAAACTGTCATTCACTCATCCTTTGTCAAGCTGCTAGCAAACACTACACCCTTGCTGTCTAAATTTCCAGTTGCCTTGCTTGAGCTCCTTTCTTTTTTTACCCATTTTATCCCACTTAATGTGCCTTTTGAACAAGATTCTCCAACAAAATGAGAAAAACACACACACACACACACACACACACACACACACACACACACACACACACACACACACACACACACACACACACACACACACAGACACACACACACACACACACACACACACACACACACACACAGACACACACAGACACACACACACACACACACACACACACACACACACACACACACACACACACACACACACACACACACACACACACACACACACACACACACACACACACACACGAGGCATGTGCAGTCATAGCAAGAGAAAAATCAGCAAAAGGAGGTATTCACTAATTTCCCACACATTTACTACAGATATTTTTTATCAAAAAATCCCAATAAGCATGTTAGTGCCAGTACTTTGCCCAGAAATGTAGCTCATGTGGAGCAAAGAGGCAGTTGTCCCAGGATCAAAGTATTAGCGACATGATCAGCAAATCAGTCTTATGTGCGTTACTGGCTTTCAGAAATGAAAGTCAGTATTGTATTTGCCGTCAAATTTGAAGTGCATTAATGCTCAGTGTGTCACATAAACTGTTAGCAGCTGTTTGTTTCAAATGTAACAACATTACAAGAGAGAACTTTTTTTTTTGCTCCTCAGAGTAGATGAGAGTAGATCAAATGAACCTGCCTTGCTCCTTAAGGAAGAGTGTCTGTTCATGAATGGACTTTTTTTTTTTTTGCTCCTCCATTCTGAGCTGATGGCGAATAATAGATCTGTCTTGCTTATAAGGAGTTCTGGGCAATGGACCTTTTTGTATTTTTTTTTTTTTTTTTGGTGAGACAGCACCGAGCACCACTTCTGACTTTACCTGACATATCCCCACAAAAGAAAAAGAAAACAGTACTAAGCATTACAAGTAAACAAAGAAAGAATAACCTTCACAGATGTAGGATAGAATAATGTGCAGATTAGGTTTTTATCCATTATTGTTAAATAAACTGTTACATCACCATAGATTGAAACAGAAATTTAAAAACGCAAATTCACACACACACACACACACACACACACACACACACACACACACACACACACACACACACACACACACACACACACACACACACACACACACACACACATGCACAGAATGCCAAACACCACAAAAGAACAGAAAACGCACTTTGTAAGTAACTACCCACAGGTACACTTAGGGGAAGCTGTCCTTTACTCTACCACTGAGTAGGGTCTCTATGACCTATTGCTTACTCTACACCCAAAAGAGAAGAATGAGGCTGGTAATAAAAGAAAGGCTATAAATGTTTATAAAATGTCAGCAGAGATTACGTAAAGAATTAAAAACAGACAGTAAGAGCCCTTTTTGACCATATTATTCACTAAATCGGCCTTTCCATTCAGCGGCAGTTCATAAAGGAGAATCTAGTGTCTTTATTAGAAGTAAGTGTAAGAAGTTGACTCCAAAAATTATGTAGGATTGGGCTTTTCTGCTGCACAGGCCAATGGGCTTGAGTGGTCCATTCATTATAAAGAACCTCAACCCATGAAGCTACATCTGATGGTGAAAAGTAGTGCTTCCATTGTTTCAAAGGGACCAAAGAGAGAGAAACTGCAATCAGTGACAAAACTCCTATGTACATGTGGTATAATGAGAGAATGTTCATCATGCATTTGACATTATAGCAACCTGAAATACAAGCAAGCAACACAAGCTCCACCGTTATCCAAAATCATACAAAACTCAAACCTAGATATAAGTGGCTCTTCAATAGCCACATTGCTCGTTTGACAATTATACTGGGCAGGGATATACATTCCAATCCTGGACCCACATATCTTACCCCAGACTCCACAAAAACCAGCCCCCACACTTCCCAAAACAGCAACAGGTTACCTTTCTAACCACCTAAGACATAGAATGTACTACACAGTAACCTAATAAGTGTTTATAACAAAATCAAAGAACTTCATGGCTGTATAACCCACTACTCACCAGTCTTTTCATAGTCACAGAAACCTGGTTAAAATACTCTCACCAGATCATAATATTTGCAACAGGTTATAATATATGCAAACTAGAAAAATGTTTTAGATCTCTCCACTTACCATGATACTACACCCACTTTCAACAATACTGAATTTCTCACCTCATCCCTCAAACTGAGTACTCACAAGTCTCTAGCCATCATATGTCTATACATACCATCTGGTAACAACATTCCCTTCCTGTAAGAGATCCTCTCCTGGATCTTAGCCATCATAAGACAGGAAACATCTTGCTGGGAGATGTTAACATAGACTAACAAAAGATAGCCCTAGAAAACCCAAAAAATTCAATTCAGCTGTACAGCTTCTCTTAATTGATCAAGACTTCAAATAGAATTAACAAGGTATATCTAAAGAATCCATCCTAGACTGGATTCTAACATTGTCCGCAAACAAAGTTGCCACAAATGGCAACCTACCTGATAGTCATAGCATCTGTCAGTATCATCAGGAGTGCCAGTGTTGCCTAAGCTAAGAAACTTATCATTCTCTGCCTCAGCCTGCTTATGTGAGATTTCTTGCACTAGTTTTACTAATTTTCTACAACTTTTGTTATAAATGCTCAGATGATTGGCTAACCTATTCTAAACCATCATTGACATTATGCAGTATTCAGTCTAAATCTACTGTGCAAGAGCTGGCTTCCAGACTCTGTATCTAAGAACTTATAGCTTCTTGAAAAGAGCAGGCCTTGACCTCATCATACAACACATAATTTGTTAAATGCCACCAATAATAAGCACCAAAATTCTGCATGCTTAGAACCTTAACAGTTACTGCCAAATGGTGTGAGATGCATTTGGGGAAGAATTTAAACCACATCTTTTCTGAAACAGTTGCACAGAAGTAAGGAAGGAACTTAACCAGCCTGACTACATTTCCACGGAAGGTATAGATATGTGTAAATTGTTCTTTTTTTGTTAGGGTGTTCTTCTTCCCACAGACACTGTGCCCAGATCACTTAACCTTTCTTACCACCTAATCCAAAAAGGTAGAACAGGCAGTGAACAGCCGTCAGAATTTGGTATGGCAGACAGCTGCAGTCTTCTCCAGTGACATCAGTTGACACTGACAGTATGGTCAGATTATACTCTGTGGAAACTCACAAAAAAAAGAACTCGTATGCCTGTTTGGAGCATAAACCCTGCCAAGCACTTACCTTTTAGCATTCAAACAGCCTAGCAGTATTCCGATTCCACTTTTCCACATCTGCAAACGGATCCTTTAATGCTTACTAGCACATGCTGGACAACAAGTCAGCAACACTGCTGTTTAGTTAGTACAAGGAGAATACCCCACAAACTTACAGTCCTTTATACTATTCACCATGCTACCCCTGGTGTGAGCTTCTTGCAGGTGGCATACTGTGGCACAATACTACACAGATGACGTCCCAGAGCGACCTTTTTCTTCTTATCTGGAAGTCCATTTGCATTCCATGTTATTACACAATGCTGTAATGTCAACCTTTTTAAAAGGAAATATTCACCAGTCCCTGTGGCCCACTTTGGAAGTTTCTAGCATATTGAAAAGAAAGGTAAAATGGAAAGTAAACCAAACCTAATGTTAACACACAATGAAGACTTATTGCTTTGGCCTTTTAGCAGCCAGGCTTAGAACACAAAAATATTACCAAGTAAAATTCCTCAAAGCAGCAAGTTTGCTAAGTGAAAAATGTAAATGATCTGTGAAAACAATTTGAAATTATATATCACAAATTGTATACCTGGAGGGTCACATTACTGCCGAAAGATCAATAATGCACTACTTTATTAGTACTATGACTATCCTGACCCAAGAACCTCCCTATGATTGCCTCCACACCAGGCTAGAAGGATTCGTTGATGATAGTGGTAATCCCACTAACAGCTACTAACATACTACAGCTGCATCCATACATGAATTGCTTATGAGCGCTCCTGAGCAACCCGATGAACAGCTTTCACCATCCAGAGACTTTACTATGCATGTATGGTACAGCAGTAGAATGCCAGGACTTTCTTCTGTATCTCAAACACACACAGATAGAATTACCAGTCCACCTACTGAATTTCATCAGGATATGGGAAGTAACTGTTGAAGCTGGAGAAAGCCAACATGCACTCAGGAAGGGCATGCAGACTCTACATAGAAGACACCCAAGCTGAGAATTGAACTAGAGGACCTCTTGTTGGGAGGCAACAGTGCCACTCACTGTACCACTGTGCTGTCCATTAGAGCTACAGCCAACTATTTAACATGCTGTTGTAACACAGACAAAATAAACAATTCTCTTCAGAGCTACATATCCCCCTTCCCCAAAACTCTTGCACATGAATCATTTAATAAAACTTGTAAAGTGGAAGGATACTTAATCTAAATTTAGCTAAGGCAATACACAAAGTCACAAGAAAATATTTGTGGAAAGAGTCAGGCCATGAACATAAGCTGTCCTTGCATTAATCTTTTTCACACAATCCAGTGGAGGATCATGGCCAGATGAGGTCCTAGGCAGGGTACAGGACTAGCCCCCTCCTCCCAAAATGAAACACCATCTTTTTACTTGACCAATTTTACATAACTACATTTATGATTTCTGATACAGATCGGTATCTAAACAGCAATGCTCAGATATCAAACAGAGATGGCTGATTACATTATGAGTTAGTAAACTAGAGTACGGTGTACATTACCACTGACTACTCAAATGGATGTGATAAGTTTAAGTAGTCTGTGGACCATGTTCTGCAACGGGCTGCATAGTTGTCATTCTGAGAGATCCAGTATGTGTCATCATGTAAATAGTCATTCTTGGTTTGCAAGAGATGGCCTGTACTTCTCGCTGCAGGTCTTGTACATACTGACCATAGCCTTTACTACCTCTGTGATGCCTTTTTATACAGAGTCCGCCTAATAGATCTTCCCTCCTAACAAAGTAAGCATGTCATGCACCAGACCACATCAAGGTGGCTCTGCTCAGTGCCAGGCCACATCAAGATATCTCTCTTCAGTGCCAGGAGTTTAAAAACAAATGCCTGATCTTGAGGCCATAATGCATTTGCAGTACATACCTGTGTGTGTGTGTGTGTGTGTGTGTGTGTGTGTGTGTGTGTGTGTGTGTGTGTGTGTGTGTGTGTGTGTGTGTGTGTGTGTGTGTGTGTGTGTGTGTGTGTGTGTGTGTGTGTGTGTGTGTGTGTGTGTGTGTGTGTGTGTGTGTGTGTGTTACAGAAACTTGGTTTATAAGTACAGAAATCACTCTCTCCACACCAGGGTTTTGTACTTACCACACCTTTCAGCCCACTGGTAACTGAGGTGCAGTATCCATATTTGTTAAAGACTACATCACTTCAAGGCAGCTTCCTCAAGAACAAAAAAAAAAAAAAAACTGAACTGAAAGAGATCCAAATGATACTAAATAGGTCCAAGTATCAGATCATAGCATGTTACAAGACCCCTCTGTGCTCTCAGAAAACCATTTTAGATTCCTATACACAAGATGAACTTCAAATTACAGAAGTTCCATTATCCTAAGAGACTTTAATCATAGGTTCATAGGTTCATAGGTAGGTACTAGGCTATCGGCCCTAGGGCCCATACAAGCCTAGCCAAAAAATGTACCCTGGCTTTCGCCACCCAAGAAAATTATTTTCCTGTGCCTCTGTCGAGCAGAGCCACAGAAGTGATCCCCGGGGTGAATTTCCCATTTAAACCAAAAGACAACGCTGCCTGGTAACAATAAAGGCTGTCCTCCTATCGTATACATAGGTATTTATTTATTATTTTTAACATATATATATATATTTATATATATATATATATATATATATATATATATATATATATATATATATATATATATATATAGTTTTTATATACATTTTTATTAGGTCTGGGGTGTCTTTCATATGGTCATTTTATGCTTCCCACGTGAAAAGTATAGAACTTTTATTAGCACTAAGACAAGAATTTGGAGATTAGGTCACATGTTAAGGACAAGGATTATGTCCAAGATGTTCATCGTGCATACAGCTGCAGTAATCACAGATGGGTTTTCTGCCGTCAGGCGGGTCCTCGGTCGGCCGAATTCCAAAGTCTAGGTCCGGCGTCGGTTGTTGTCGCTTTCTTTCCTGATGTAAGTGAAGCAGGGGTATATAAGACACAGCCGACGCCATTTTCTTCAGTCTTTTTTGCCGCGCGGTGCCCGAAGCAGAAGCAGTTCGCAAGTGCCGGTCGGCCAGCTCCTGAATTTATGAAAAATTGGAAACCGAAGTCTTCTTTAAAGCTAAGTACCCCGTTGGGGAAACTTTTCTTGCCTCAGACCGATGTCAGAAAAAGTTAACAATTGTATTTCTTGTGGGAAGCAAATACCGCATAAGGATTTCCATTCCCTCTGCATACCTTGTTTAGGCCCAGACCACGACGTCTCGGGCTGTCGCTTTTGCGCTACTTTCAATAAACGCACTATTAAGCGTCGGGCGGAGTTTGCCCAACACTTTTTTGGTAAAGCCTTTGATTATAAAATGTCGTCGGAGACTCCGACTACCGTTTTGTCCAAAAAACGCAAGGACAAGGACCGACACACAAGGCCCGCGGACTCCACCGACACCATGCCAAAACCAGTTACACGTGGTCCGGTTCTCAGTGAGACGCCTATGCAGTCCCTGACTACTGACGACACTTCTTTGGCGGTGTCTTCTGTAACCGAGACCGCAGGTACCTCGGCCCATACCCAGACTACAACCACTGAAGCCACTGTGAGCGTTGAGCCTCCTAATGTGGACAGGTCCACTTCCACCCATGGTGTCTTTAGACCCTCATCTTCCTTTTCCATTAAGGCCTTTACTGAGTCCAAATCAGCCAGGCATCCCAAGAGGCCTGTTGCACAGGGCCCATCTCCAGGCCCCATGCCTAAAAAGCAGATGCTAAAAATGGCTGAGGATTTAATTACTCTTATCAGGGGTTCACAACCTCCTCCAGATAAGAGACCCAGAGTGGAGGAAGATTCTCCCTCTTCTGATCAGGGCTCCATTTTTTCAGAGCATTCTGATGTAGAGGAACACTCTTACTCCCCTTTTGAAGATTCTGATGCAGAGCAGTCCATTCCTTCTGTATCTCCTCCAGAGGATTTTTCTTTTGGGGAAACCTTGCACACCTTGAGGGAACACTTCCATTGGGAAGGCCAAGACTTTTCTGATGCCAAGAAAAGACTTAGATAATTTCTTTTGTTACCTCAACACAGACCTCTGGCGATACCTCCTGTCTTGGACATACTTGATGATGTTTATTCAGAGGCTTGCCTTAATCCGGATTCCCTGCCTCCTGCCCCAGTCAAGCCTGATAGGTACTACAGAGTTCCTAACTCTCACCAATTTCTTTACAAAAGCCATAATGCTGACCCTGAAACCATTTCTCAAGGCCCCAAGGGAATGAAGGCCTCTACTGCTAAGAATCCACTACCTTCCGAAAGAGAGTCAAGATCCTTAGAAAGGTGGGGAAAAAAGGTATATACCTCAGCCACCCTAGCCATGAGGGCCTTAAATTGTTAGTTCCATATGCTTAAATATCAGCAGTTTCTGTTATCACGATTAAAAAATAAAATGTCTCAACCTGAACAACCAGATTTGAAGGAGTTGCAGGATATGATGCATAGTGCAGAACAAGTGGGTAAACACACCTTACAATGTGGCTATGATGCCCTAGAGGCCTCAAGTAGAGCTGCAGTTACAGGATCAGTCATTCGTAGACATGCCTGTCTTAGGGAACAAATCTTACCTGATCATGTGAAAGCTAAACTACTAGATGCTCCTTTACAAAAGGATGTGCTATTTGGTACTAATGCTGAGGAGATACTACGGAAAATGGAAGAAAAAGCCAAATCTATGCAATCTGTCAAAGCTTTTCTACAGGTTCAACCACCACGTTTTAGCAGAAATTGGCCTTCTAAAAACTGGTCCTTTCCAGCCACGGACAAGCCCCAAAGAGGTAGATACAGGCACAAGGGGCAGAGGACAATCACAAGGATCATATAGAGGCAGGCAATGGCAAACTCCAGCACCAAGAGGTGGCGAAGACAGTGCACAACAATACAGGAAACAAACCCAATGACTTCCTCCTTTCCATGCCAAGCAAGTCTCAGCTGGCAGCCCCCCTTGGGAGGAAAGCTGGCATTATTTACAAGAAATTGGCATATTGTCACAACAGACAAATGGATCCTGGATGTTATAAACAGAGGCTACAGATTTCATTTTCACACTCTTCCAAAAATGAGAGGCATGCCAAACCTGCCACACAATCAAAGGGCAGAGGCACAACTACAAATTTCAAAGCTCATAGACATGAAAGCTATTCAAAAGGTACCTACTCACGAACAAGGTCAAGGTTTTTATTCCAGGCTATTTCTGGTACCAAGGAAAGGAACCAACTGGAGACCCATTTTGGACTTATCCATCCTAAACACATTTTTACTCGTACCAAAATTCAAGATGCTCACATTACAGCAACTTCTTCCCATGCTGGGCAAGGAGTTTTGGCTGGTAACATTGGACCTCAAGGAGGCATACCTGCATGTCCCAATCAGACAAAGCTGCAGAAGATACCTCAGATTTCTTGCAGGTTCAATCCACTATCAATTCTCTGCATTGCCCTTTGGCTTATCTACTGCGCCCAGAGTATTCACGAAATGCCTGGCATCAGTAATTGCCTACTGCAGACTTTAAGGGATACAAATTTACCCTTATTTGGACGACTGCCTGATCCAAGCGGACAGCAAGCACATACTTCTGGAACATCTGGCTTATGTAACACGGTTACTGAATTCTCTGGGATACACAGTCAACAAAGAGAAATCCAGACTAACACCATCTCAGAAAATAACTTTCCTGGGTGCCAACTTGGACACAAACACTCAGATGGCCTATCTTACCAGAAAAACAGGGGCAACTAACTCAGTACTTCAAAATACTAGCAAATTGTACCAGGCTTACTGCAAGGAAAATCCTGCAGGCTCTGGGCTTCATGGCATCTTGCATTCTTTTAATCCCATGTGCAAAGTTGCATATGAGGAAACTTCAATGGTACCTAAAAACCTATGGTCTCAACACAGCCACAGTTTGGAAACAATAATACCAATAATTCCATGTTTGCAAAAGGAATTTCTATGGTGGGCCCAAGCATGTCAAACAAACACAGGTCTCCCATTCTGCAAGCCTCAAGCAAATCAAGTCATCACAACAGACACCTCAGATTACGCCTGGGGGGCGCACATGACAGACAGGTGCATTTAGGGCAAATGGTCCCAAAAGGAAAAGCACCTTGACATCAATCAAAAAGAAATGCTAGTAGTGATAAATGCAATTACAGCTTTCAAGGACCTCCTGCATCCAGGACAATTATTGATAAGAACAGACAACACCACAGTAATGTGGTACATAAACAAACAAGGAGGAACACATTCATACCCCCTGCGCAGACAAGCCATGACACTTTGGAACTTGGCTGTGGAATGGCAAATCGAACTTCAAGCACAGTACTTGCCAGGTTTGGAAAACATGCTGGCAGACAATCTAAGCAGAAATATGACAGATCCACACGAATGGAAGTTGCATCCTCAAGTGTTTACAAAGATAATCCAAGCGTGGGGAAGGCCAGACATAGATCTCTTCGCCTCCCACAGGAATCATCAATTGGAAAAGTTCTGTTCAAGGACCTTTCATCCAAAGGCCTGGAGAGTGGAAGCCCTTTCATTCAGTTGGGCAGCATGGACAGTTTACACTTTCCCACCTCTGCCTCTTCTGCCCAAGGTGCTCTTGAAAGCAAGAGCAGACAGACCAAAGATGATACTGATTGCTCCAGACTGGCCAAGACAACACTGGTACCCACTCCTGAGGAGCCTAACGCATACTCCTCCCTGGCCCCTACCTCTAATGCCTCTTCTACTGACTCAACACAGCTACAAAACTCTTCACAGTCAGTTGAAAACACTCAATCTCGCTGCATGGAAAATTCCTTAACAACACAACAGACCCTACTCCCCAAAGAGGTGCAGGATGTCATTTTGGAGGCCAGAAGGCCATCTACTAGAAAGGCTTACTCCGCAAAATGGAAACGGTTTTGCTCTTGGAATGAGAAAAAAGGCCAGGATCCTAGAAAACTGAATTTGCCTCAGGTATTACAGTATCTAGCTGAGCTGCTGAACAGTGGACTTTCATTTTCCTCCATAAAAATCCATGCCTCAGCCATTTCTGCAGAATTCAACACTGATCCACCCTTATTCTCTCACCCACTCTTAAGACAGTTCCTCAGAGGGGCTAAGAATATAAGACCACCAAGGAAACAACCAATGCCAGCCTGGGATCTTAATTACATTCTAGAAAAATTAACATTGCCTCCCTTTGAACCAGCTGCCTCAACAGATTTGCAATATTTGTCCTGGAAAACAGCTTTCCTTCTGGCCATTACCTCAGCTCGTAGGGTTTCGGAACTACAAGACCTCATGGCTGTGCAGCCCTTCCTCATCTTCCATCAGGACAGGGTTTCCCTTCGAACCAACCCATCATTTATGCCTAAAGTGGTATCCAGGGTAGCTTTAAATCAAGCCATACACTTACCTACCTTTTACCCCAATCCTCAAAACAAAGGGGAAAGGCTGCTACACTCCTTAGACATCCATAGACAGCTATGTTATTATTTGGACAGAACAAAGCCTTTCAGGAAAACAGAACAACTCTTTGTGTCCTATGCTGTAGGAGCTCAAGGGAAGCCAGTTACCAAACAGACAATTTCAACATGGATAGGCCACTGCATATGGTTTTGTTACTCCTATCATGGAAAATCTGTCCCTACAGGCATCAGATCCCACTCCACCAGGGCCACAGCTACCTCTACAGCCTTCCTCAGAAGAGTTCCTACCAAAGATATTTTGGAGGCAGCCACTTGGAGTTCTGTGCATACCTTCACAAAACACTACCATCTGCCTTTATATTCCAAAACTAGAGCAGGCTTTGCCACTGCTGTGTTGCAGGGCATTCTGGCTCATCCCAGTTCCACCTAGTGCCTACCACCCTGTGCGTAGCTTTGGGATTCTACCCATCTGTGATTACTGCAGCTGTATGCACGATGAACATAGTACAGTTTTGTACCTACCATAAATGTAGATGTTCAAGTGCTAATACAGCTGCAGTACAGGTTACCCTCCCTCCTTCCCCTCTTGGTAAAGGCCTAGGGCCTAACCCCTCTTCATACAACCTGATTGGGTTATCCTTCTATGGTATATTTGCTTGCAACTACTGATTTTTGATTATATTGCATTGCATATATATAAATATAATTTATGTATTGCCTTCCTTCTGGGGGCACCTGACATCTGGGGCAAGAAAGACTGAAGAAAATGGCGTCGGCTGTGTCTTATATACCCCTGCCTCACTTATGTCAGGAAAGAAAGCGACAACAACCAACGCCGGACCTAGACTTTGGAATTCGGCCGACCGAGGACCTGCCTGACGGCAGAAAACCCATCTGTGATTACTGCAGCTGTATTAGCACTCGAACATCTACATTTATGGTAGGTACAAAACTGTACTTTCACAAGGTTCTACACATTTTGTATATTTTGTATATTTTATATTTTATACTTTGTATGTACATTCAGTGAGTTTGCAGATTTTCCATTGAGTGAGTTGTATTTGGTATCATGATGTTATTATAGGTACTTTGATTTTTATGCTACACCACTTGTGACAAAATGTTATGTTGTTTGGGAGTTTTGTATATGGTCAAATGATTTGAGCGCCAACTAATATCCAATGGTATGCTATGATAGTAAATTTAAATAACTTAAAAAACTCCAGCTATACTCTGTTGCATATCGTCTACTCAGAGGCGATCTTTGCTTAACATACAAGGCCATGTTAAACCCAGAGCTGTTGGACATGCTACACTTAAAGAAATCCCAATCCCTCAGAGCCACATGCTCCAGGGATCTAAACCTTGTCATCACAATAAGCAAAACATGCTGGAGGGATAGGCTCCTGACCCAGAGACTCCCCAGACTCTGGAATAGATTGCCCATACATGTCAAGCAGAGTGCCTCTTTGGTCCTCTTCAAAAGGAACCTTGACGATTGGATGGGAGAAAGGAAATTCACCCCGGGGATCACATCAGTCACCCTGCTAGACAGGGGTCCAGGGAAGTAAATAGTGTGGGAAGAAATAGCCAGGGAATTGTTATGGCTAGGCTTGTATAGGCCCTAGGGCTGATAGCCTAGTACCAACCTATGAACCTATGAGTTTTCAACCCTAAAGTGTGGATTCTGAAGAAGTCTCACGTCAAGAGATGAAAGCACGCTAAATCCATTTGTTGTTTATGTTGTTTCCTTGTTGTTTTATACATTTATACCCTGGTAATTTTTTACGTTTGGAATAAAGTGCTACAGCAACCATCGAGTGTCTACAGTGGGTTCTATATATTAAGGAGGACAGCCTTTATTGTTACCAGGCAGCATTGTCTTTTGGTTTAGATATTCTTCCACTACGGACCTGTTTGTGTTTGCCTTTGGTTACTAGTTATCACTGGTGGTACGAGGAGTCCTAAAGAAACAAAGAAATAAAGAAATGGAGAACCAATCCTTGCTTAGCAAGCTCATTAGGGTTATTCAAACCCACTCTCAGAGCACACCAACTGTTTTACTGTCATCAGAATCAACTAGCACCATCCCGTGTGGCCAGGGTAGTCCTAATGGCGCTATGGAGCAGACACAGATGCTGACGTCTAAAGCAAGTAACCGGAGAAACCATACAGCTCTTTCTGTTACATGAGGAGAAGGGATTGACCTTTGTGATGGTATCGGAGAGAACAGTGGACAGAATAGAGCGGAAGGCTGAAACAATTCCTATGGTAGATGTTTCGAATCGGCCAGGGAGACGGATATGTACCAGGATATTGACTTTGGGGAATGGCTCGACAGATCGTTTTCTCACAATCAAGGGTTTACGGAGAGAAAACAGCCATTGAACACAACTTACAAGGACAAATGTAAGATGTTTAAGAACCAATTGTCCAAATACAAGAATTTGGCACTGGACAATTGGTATCTAAATAAATGTATTGAACTAAACATTGTTCCAAAGGGTTTAAGACTAAATAAATTTCCAAATAATGTTGAAGGGAATAATGACTTTTTTAAAGCTATATGTAAAGTATTGAATGACTGCGGTATAGCGATACTGAGGGTTATGATTGAAAACAACGTTAAAATCATGGAAATGTGTAAAAAAGAAATTGAAAAATTACAAAAGGAAATCAGTGATGATATGTTATTTACTGTTAAAGAGTACAAAAATATATATTGTAGAACATTACAAGATGTGTATTTTTATGTATCCAACAACTATAAAAGGAAGATGGGGAAGATAGAGTGGGACAGGGCTGATTACCACGATGGGAAGGCTTATGTGATTTTCAATAACCATAGGCACAATAGGGGAGGCAATATAAACTACTTTACAGAACCAAGGGGGAGGGGGGAATCGTACTATACAAGGTTTGACCACCATGATGCACGAAACAATGAGGGGACAGGAGAGAGTCATTATAAGTTTGATGAATCTGGGGATCCTTTAGGGGACAGTCAAGGACCAAGACGGTCTGAGAGAATAAGAAATCAGAATAGACAACAGTCTTATGCGGAAGTGACAGGCCAACAGTTTGGACGACAAGAGGGGAGAGGGAGGTACAAGAGATGAACAGGGAGATAGTAACTTTATCAACCACGAGTAGAATAGAAGTGTCGGATGGAACCGAGGTTTTTAGTCATGATATAAATAGTACCCCCTGGGAAAACCATTTATTTGGGGAGGAAACACTCGGGGTGAATACTATAGAAGAAGATTCTTTCAGTGAATCCCGTGAGGAAAACAGTCACAAAATTATATACACACATAATAATTTTAACATTTACAACTACACTGAGGTGGAAGTGACAGAAGTTTTTTTCAAATTATTTACAATAGGATTCACTTTTGTACCATCAAAAATACCCAGAATAGAAGAGATAGTCCTGGATATTAAACTTTTTACCAGGAATTTGAATCTAGCAGTAATATTTCATGACCAACCGGTCAAATAAGAGAATTTAAAAAAAAAACGAAGTATCTACAACCCCCCCACCCCCCCCCCCCACAACAGGATATTTACAATTTTGAAAAATGTGTTATCAACACTTTAAGAGAAGAATATGGTAAAAGGAAGGAGAAAAGGTATAACTTAAAGTAAACAAGAGAAAGAAATATTACATCAGTTAAGTAACAACCGAAATATTAGGGTTATGAAACCTGACAAGGGGGGAGGGGTAGTTTTGATGGATCAGTGGGACTATACAAATAGGACGTTAGAAATTTTGAACACTGACAATAGATACTGCACAATATCCAGGAATTAATTAAATATACTATATCAGAAAATTGACCTTACCTTGGAAGATAATCTACTACAAGGATTAATTGATGTGGAATTGTATAATTTCTTAAAGGTAGCAAAACCAGTTATTCCTGCAATTTTCGGAATTCCAAAAATACATAAGCAGATAGACAACCCTCCCCTGAGACCAATAGTGACATCACAGGGATCCAAGACTCAACCTTTAGCTATTTATGTGGATATAAAATTTAAAAAAATTCACTTAAAATATCCACATATCTTAGTTGATTCCTGGGATTTCTTGGAAAAATTTAAAACCATTCCATTCAATGTCAACTTTCTGTTTGTGACCATCGATGTAAAAGACCTATTCTCTGTTATTCCCCACGAGGAGGGAGTAGAATGGTTTGAAAAAATGCTTGTCGAATTTCAAATGTTGAATGCAGATGAATTTAAATTGGTACTGGAGCATATGGAGTTGGTTTTGAAATACAACTTCATATACTTTCAGGGAGAAATATATCACCAGTTGGAAGGGGTGGTGATTGGGGTCAGCCTGTGCCCCCATCTATGCAAATATTATTATGTTGTACTGCAAACTACAGTATGTGTTCCATTCTAGGTTCCAACAAAACATAGTGAGATATTACAGGTTTTTGGATGATATTTTTATTGTGTGGGATGGTACACACAAAACCATTAGTGAATTTATGGAGGTCTTGAACAACAGTACTGGCTTCTTAAAATTTACTTTTAAAAGTAATAAAGATGTGATACACTACTTAGATGTTAGGATAGACAAGGATTATAAAAAGATGAATTATAGATCTAATGTTTCTAGAAAAGATTGTCATTCTAATTCATATTTACATTATGAAAGTGACCACCCATATTATCTCAAAAAGAATATAGTAAAGGGCCAAATGATCAGGGTGTCAAGGATGACATCAGACCCAAACAATTTCATTAAAGAAGTCAATATTGTTCAAAATATGTTTATGGAAAGAGGATACCCAGAGAGAATGGTAGAGAATATTAAAAAAGAAATTATAAAGAAAAGAGACATTGAGTACAAACCACTATTGGTACAAGACAATGGAGTTTATGCCAAAAAAGAGAATAGGAAGAGATCTTACTATATGCATACTGACCGTGAAAGTAGAGGTTTTGATATCCCACGTTTGGTTTTAACTTACTACTGTGATATAGGATGGATGAAAAGGAGTATTAACGAAATATGGAACATGTTTAATAGAATACCCACTAGAACACAAATATTTCAACAACAATTAAAAGATAGCCTCAGGAGGAATATGAATTTAAAAAATATTTTGGAAAGGCAGAAAAGTGATACAAATCAAGAGGCATGTACCAAAGTTGGTACCCACAAATGTGGAAGATGTGTCCTATGTTCATTTATATTAGGTGAAAAGGAGTTGTACATTCCCAAGATTGGTTTAAAGCTGAGGAGTTATTTGTATTCTAGTTGTTATACAAAAGGAGTGGTATATTTGGCATACTGCAAGACCTGTGGGGCATACTACGTGGGGAAAACCGAGAGAAATTTGAGAAGTCGTATTTACGAGCATGTCAGAGATATCAACAAAAAGAATGTGAATAATGCCATATATAGGCATACTTTAAAATGTACCAACATGAATATAAAATTTTGGGTACTGGAGGTGGTCAAGCAGAGAGAGAGGGGTGGAGACTGGGAAACATTTTTGGAATATCGAGAGATGATTTGGCAAATTAGATTGGATTCATGTACTAATTTAGGAATGAATGATCACATTTCCATTAAACCTGCTTTAAAATTGTTGTCCCAGAATCCAAAGAAAAATAGGATGAATGCATAATATATATTTAATATTTTATGATATTTATATTTATACTTTTAATAAGTGTTGACACAGGTTCTATCTTAACAATCAATGATTAATTTATATTTATATTTTAATTGGTACTGGCAGTGTTAATATTCATTTTTTATAATACACACCATCCTACTATACCAACACGATATTATATTACAATTAAACACATGTTTTGTACTATCGTATATATAGGTATTTATTTATTATTTTCTACACACATATATATATATATATATATATATATATATATATATATATATATATATATATATAGTTTTTTATATACATTTTTATTAGGTCTGGGGTGTCTTTCATATGATCATTTTATGCTTCCCATGTGAAAAATATAGAACTTTCATTAGCACTAAGACAAGATTTTGGGGATTAGGTCACATGTTAAGGACAAGGATTATGGCCAGGTTCACAAGGTTCTACATATTTTGCATATTTTGTATATTTTATATTTTATACTTTGTATGTACATTCAGTGAGTTTGCAGATTTTCCATTGAGTGAGTTGTACTTGGTATCATGATGTTATTATAGGTACTTTTTGATTTTTACGCTACACCACTTGTGACAAAATGTTATGTTGTTTGGGAGTTTTGTGTATGGTCAAATGATTTGAGCGCCAACTAATATCCAATGGGACGCTATGATTGTAAATTTAAATGAGTTTTCAACCCTAAAGTGTGGATTCTGAAGAAGTCTCACGTCAAGAGATGAAAGCGCGCTAAATCCATTTGTTGTTTATGTTGTTTCCTTGTTGTTTTATACATTTATACCCTGGTAATTTTTTACGTTTGGAACAAAGTGCTACAGCAACCATCGAGTGTCTACAGTGGGTTCTATATATTAAGGAGGACAGCCTTTATTGTTACCAGGCAACGTTGTCTTTTGGTTTAGATATCCTTCCACTACGGACCTGTTTGTGTTTGCCTTTGAATTTCCCATTTCCCATCCAATCATCAAGATTTTTCTTGAAGAGTGCTAATGAGGAGCTCTGTTTGACATAGATAGGTCATCTGTTCCAGAGTATGGGAAGTCTCTGGCCCATACAAGCCTAGTGAAAAAATGTACCCTGGCTTTCGCCACCCAAGAAAATTATTTTCCTGTGCCCCTGTCGAGCAGAGCCACAGAAGTGATCCCCGGGGTGAATTTCCCATTTCCCATCCAATCATCAAGATTTTTCTTGAAGAGTGCTGTGAGATACATGGGCTTTGCATAGTTTGCAAACATTTTCATCCTGTCATAAACCAAGACATCCATACCTCAACTGTAGATTATACCCCAAAATTCCTTTATTTCATAATTAAAGTCTCCCGGATCCAAAGTGTCATGAAACCCATTAGCGGACAAAATGTTCTTGACCTAATCCTTACTAACCTGGCATTTACTCCAGATAAATTTGATCTTAAATTGATAAACATTTATTTCAAAATCTTTAAATAGCTAAATGCAAATATAATAAGAATTCAGAGACTTCAAACACACAAACCTACAATTCTTTACCAATGTTTCTAAATTCATGTTAAACTGTATTAAGTAAGATACTGACACAAATACTTATGCAAGCAAACTCTATAAATGTGAAATACATTAAAAGGAAAAAAAGTATGTTAAACTATGTAATAACAACAACAAAAGCTCAAATCAAATGTTAGCGTTAAAAAGCTATCAAAAGAGGTAAAAATCAGCATCTGGAAAACAAAGGCATCTCCTTAACTGAGACTAGCATCAGAAGCTAAAGACAATTACAAACCCTTCTTTAATTATATGTGGAAACTAAGAATTAACACCCAGTATTGTTTAGAACTTATTTAATATGGCACTTCCTTCTCAAATCCAGTAGATATAGCCAACATACCTGCAAACAATTTCAGTACAAACATCATTCCCAAAAAACTATGCAAAGCCCATGTATCTCACAGAATCTCAAACTTCCTAGCATAACTGAAGAACACTTGCTAAAAGTGCTATCCAAAACAAAACAAAAAAAAAACATCATCCATGTGGCCTGACAGTATACCCAGTTATCTAACAAACAGTACAAAACGTACCTTAATGGACCTGCTCCTGCAGCTGTTCTTTCTGATCCTGAAATACGCTGCACAGGTGTTGTGATGTCACTTGACAAAGGAGGACCCACCACTGAGCCTGGAAACTACTGACCCATCAGCTTGACTAGTCTTATCCACAAAGCCGTGGAAGGCATCATGACTGACCTAATTTACTATGATATCAACAATCTTTTAAGGATTTAACCTCAGCATCTGGTCAATTTCTTTTTGAGAGTTAACTTTAGCTGTGGATAGTGCACATCTGACTAAGGCCTTTGACACCATACCTTATGCCAACATATAAACAAACCAAATCAGCTCCAAGCTGACCCATGCATAGGTAAATGGCAAAGAAATTGTTGAGGGATAGAACTCATATAGTGAAGGTGGCTGCTGTGTGCTCAACAGACATGAAGGTGATCAATGGCATTCTTCATGGTTTTGTGCTGGGATCTCTACTGTTCAGCATATATTTTGAAGATCGCCAGATTATAAATAAGGTTACCAAATTAATCAGGTTTGCAGATGACTGCAAACTTGCTGTTATCCTTCATTCCGCCTCTGAAGCACAGAAACTCCAACTCCAATTGCAACAAAAACGCATGTTAAAAACTGGTCGTCAAATCTGAGTTAAAACGAAATGGTAAAAAGTACAATATCATTGCATCTCATAAAGGATACCTTCATCCATCTTGCAGTATAGACAGCACTGAAAATTGGGTTCCCTTTATATAATTAGACCTTTCCTCACTGCTGCTGCAAGACAAGTTATATCTATAACACATTTACTTCCCACCTTGCCATATGCCTTCACTGTTTTCACCAACCTAAAAAAAATAGCTTAGCTAAAATGGAGGCTTGCTACAATAAAATAGCCAAATTCACTACAAACTCACCACATTGAACACACAATTGCTCTGCCTTGCAACAACTAAAATGGTTAGAACTACCCAACCACATCACCTTCACCCAAATTATTACCACTTAACAAGCTGTTTTACCAGTCAGACAAAAGCCCCACACTACAGAACCTGCTTCAACCATACTCTTGCACCCGTATCCTCCGCTCCTTCAACAAATCTCTTCTGCACATCTCCAAACACAACAATAATGGTGGAGACTCCCTATATTCCAGCTATATTTCCAAACTCTGGAATGCCATCCCCAACACATCACAGCTACAGTAAACCCAACCCATTTCAAGAAATTACTTAGGGATCACTTCACTAACAAATGGCACTGCTCCTGTTCCACCCCAGGCTAAGGCAGTTGTTCCCAACAAACCCCAATCAATCGGTTCTACAAAATATCACTTCTACACTTTTCTGAACATGCTACTTGCGCCAGTTCTCAAATTTTCAGTCTGTACACCCTCAGTCTCACATGACTGTAAATCCAAAATTTCTATGGCTTACTTGTAACCCTGCACTATTGTACCATTTGAAACTGGGTACTCTGATGGGACATTCAGTTTCAACAGGATATGTACTTGAAATTACACTGTCAAACTATAAGGCATATATATTTTCTCTCAATATGTATTCAAACTTAATAGCATATTCTGCTGGCGCTTATCTCTTCCCCCAAATATATTACTGTTTGTATTTAAATATGTTTGTATTTAAAGCATAGTTTGTCTGTCTGTTACCATTAAGTGTGAAATATTCGTAGGGATGGGATACACAGTCTGATACTATTTCATGTACATGCCTTGCTTAAATTTCAGGGCATATATACTTTTTCTATATATGTTTTCAGACTAATAACATATTTCTCTGGATCCCATCTCCACCTGTATATAATGCTGTTTGTAGTTATAGCATGGTTTCTTTGGCTATTTGCAACACATTTATTCCCTATCTGCTGCTAAGCCCATCTTCACCTGTACATAGTTACTCTGTGAATTTTTGTTAATTTATATTGTCCATCCATGCATATGCATATATTTCTGATTGTTTTTTAAAAATGAATTGTACTTTTTTCTGGAGCTTTTTCTCCCTGGGCCTCTGATGAAAATGATCACTGTTTCCCAGTCAGACTTTCCCGGTAAACAAATGTTAAACATATAAGTGTGGTGAGAGACCTTAGAATGTGAGTAGATAATTCCGTTTGCCTTTGACAATCACATTAAAAAACCTTTTTACTTGTCACAGCTGATTGCAACGATTTCATCTAGATCTAAGGATGTTCTTAATCCTCTGTGTTGCACATTGATCAGACCTGTTTTTGAATACAATGCCACTTTTAGAATGCATCTTACTGGGCATGACAAGCAACTGGAAAGGCACCAGAGGTTCTATACTAAAATGATCACTGGCTATAAAGACAAGAGCTACCAGGAAAGGTGGAAAGCACTCTCCCTTCATTCAGTGACCTGTAGATTTCCTAGGGGTGATCATTGGCTAGCCTTTCAGGCCTTTAGGGATCCAGTAGTCCTGACCACTTATATCCACAACTCAAACAGTCACACTAACACCTGATCCAAGGATCTGTATTTGTTCAACAAATAAAGAAAACAGAATGGAGTGACAGCTTTGTCATACAAAACTTATCCTGTAATTTTTACAGATTTTTCTATTTCAAATGTATGATCTTAAATCTGAGGAACAAAGGGGATTCCTTACACATTTTGACTCACTAGTAATACATAAAAGCATAATGTGGAAAATGCAGCTGTTGATGTTTCACAGTTTGTATAAATCTAACTTCATAGCTGTTTTTCTTTCCGCAATGTTTCTCCAAGCCAACCTCATTTTTTTCTCCCAGAAAACCAGTCAAGACAGCATTAACTTGGCCTGAAAGGTATGTGCGCAGTATTTAATATGCCTGTTTTCATTAGCTATTGTCTCGCATGCTTGCTAACTGATGTCTTGCAATGCAATGATAGTGAACATTTACCAAAGCCAAACCACAATAGTGACCAGAAACTATCATTGTGTAAAAATAAATTAATAAACACCACTTTAACCTGCATGACTAAGCTACCCAGAACTGTATGCATGAATTAAAAGCAAACATTTACCTACAGTCAAGCAGCACACTAATTTACTTTTAGGAATATCAAGCTGCAGAGAACAATTTCAATTTAACAGTTTTCCTTAGTTTAAAATGTCACAGTAAAAGTAATCCCATTTAATTACAAAAAACAATCAATTAAATAAATAAGTCGTGAATAGTCAACAGACCAGAAAAAGCTTTCTGAGTGGTAAAAAATCCAAGAAAAATAGGTTACATGTTAGAGTATGCAATTCGCATCCTAACAATTTAATTGGGCATTTCCCAGAATAAAATATTAATGTCAGACTTGTTCATATTAGGCACACTCACATTTTAAATAGAATAAAAAATGTGTATTACTCTAGCTTGGACACAGTCCTCCAGGTAGCCGTATCTGAAGATGATATTTGTCACCATACTGATTCCCAATGGCAAAAGATAATGTAACATGAAAGACATTCTGATAGATATAATACATAATAGAATAAATGTTCCAAAAGTGTCATTTGAACCTGGAGAAAATTGTGTACCACTATTTAAAATCTAAATCTTCTCTTCTGCCTACAATTGCATTATACTTGGATTCCAAAAACACCCAGTAAATTACATTTATTAATACTGTCTTATTCCTGAGATCACTAAGATATTCTTTAAAATGTCAGCGAACTTGAGGCCTGCTGTATGTAAAATGTCATTCATAAGCATTATGCCAGGAAAGTAAAATTCTTGTTTTTGTTTTGTTTAGTATTTTACAGCATGTGTTTCTAAACTGTGTGTGCTTGTGTGTGTGTGTGTGTGTGTGTGTGTGTGTGTGTGTGTGTGTGTGTGTGTGTGTGTGTGTGTGTGTGTGTGTGTGTGTTTGTGGTGGGGGTATAAGTTCCATGGCAAACAAAAAAACTTCTGCATTCAAGAGGAATAAATAGAATTTTGACATTTCAGTAATTATTAGCTTATAAAATGCTACCGATTGGAAGTCCCCAAATAACATGTCAGTAAGACACCTTGATCTCCTTCTAAACAGATATACTAGATTGTTACAGATGAGAAAGTCCTTTAATTTGAACAAATGATGGTCCTCAGTATTGATTGATGTATGGCTATGTACTAATGTAAGCTGCACATTGTTCCTTATTCTTCTTATCCAATGCTCCTTTGTATTTCTTTTGTTTTGTTTTGTTTTTGAGTGTCATGATTACTATTTGAGTATACTTTGATTTTGTTGGTTTTTTATTGCTGTTAGAATCTGATATTTTCTTAATGGTTACATATTTTGCTGTTAATGGTTTGGTAAAAACAAAAGCAAAAATAAATAGCAAGTTTACATCTGGTATAATGGAAACTTATTAAAAAGTATTCTTAACCCGCCGGTTAGCTAGGGTATAACTATTCCCGGCTCCACAAAGTCTCCTCTTCAATTTTTCCCTTGGAACTAGACAAACGTTCAACTTAAGGACTCAAGCCATTCATTTCTCAGCCTGGCACTTGCTCAAAACTTATAGCAAGCACTTATAAACCCTAGCACTAGACCCTCCTGTACTGTACAGAAGGACAAGGCTCTCTATTCGACCTTACTAGCCATCCAGTAAAACAGTTCATTGTGCCTATCCAGGCATGTCCAAAGGACAGTTTCAGAAGTACTCTCCAGTCCAACTGGTGAATCTGGGCATTTTGAGGCAATGTTACAACTGCCTCATGTACACAGACAACCCCCTCTTCCTACCACCAAACACTAATACATGCGAGATATGCAATTATACAGCCAAACTGGAGGCTAAGCTGTCTCAACCCAAGGCTGGATCAGACAGTCAAGAGGAGAAGGGAAATACTTGCATCACACCACCAGTCTCACATAGACCCATTAAAGCAGCACTGGCAAAAAACACACATAAATACATGAAAACATACTCGGAGGCTCTAAATAAAAATCTGCAAACCCAACAGAGACCTCCAAAGCAAACATCCAAGCAACCTCCACCCCCCAACACAAACCATGAAACATATACTTCACAAAACCAGTGTGCCATGCAATCACAGCCCTTAAGGCAAAATAACATACCCAACATACTAGTAATAGGTGATGCTATAGTCAGGCACACTGATGTCCCACTCACTTGGCTGAGTAAGGAGAATGTTACTGTTAGCTGCCTGTCAGGCGCCAGGATCCGCCACATAACCCATGCACTCAGGTCACTCCAGAACAAGTACAAATATGACTCTGTCATTGTCCATGTTGGTGAGAATGACCTAAGCCATACCTCTCTGAACTACATGAAAAGAGACATGGAAGAGCTCTCTGATCACATAGCCCAGGCTGGTATGACCCTGACCCTGAGTAGCATCCTGCCCTCACCAAGAATGATACCACAGTTTCTCGATTTCAACAATTGGCCAAGTTTCTGGTATCATTCAAAGGGGATCCAGTGTCTGTCCACCTGGGATGACATGCTCGACAAGCCACACTGCTTCGCAAGACACGGCTTGCACCTGTCATCCTTAGTCTTTCGAATACTAGCCAAGGCTCTTGCCACACCCATAGTGCCTTTTTTAGGCAAGGCTCAAAAGACAAATCCACCTCCATAAATAGCACAAGTAACAAAAAACTGAGGGTAATGCTACTCAATGCCAGAAGTCTGAACCTCAAAATGCACGCACTCGAGGCACTCCGCAATATGGAGAAAATCGATATATGTGCAGTAACAGAAACCTGGTTTAAGGTTCCAGAGAGCACCCCAGCACTACCAGGCTACAACTCATACCATACATTTCAGCCACAGAACCCAAACCGAAATACAAAAGGTGGGGCGTATCCATATTCATCAAGGATACCCACACCTCCAGGTTAGTGGCACAGTACGATGCTTCAGAGATCATCCACGTGCAACTAACAATGGGCAAAACTGCAATTCAAATTGTAGCCTGCTACAGATCACCCACCATGTCCCAGGAACACATTCCACGTTTCTGGAAACACTGGGAAACATAAAGGTCCTGCCAAACACCCTAATATTGAGTGATTTCAATTACCCAAACTTTAATTGGGAGAACTACTCAAGTACTAATTCCCTTCCCAACATTTCCTAGAATTTATAAACTCAAACGCCCTGGTTCAAAACTGGACAACACTATCACCAGAGGTGACAACATATTGGACCTGCTCATCACCAACATGGGCGACCGGTGTTCCATACCAGAGGTCAACCCCTCGCTGGTTATATCTGACCATAAACAAATCACTTTGTATATCCACATTCCGCCCCCACCCCCGGACAAAAAAAACACAGTGAAAAACTTTTCAAAAGCAAACTTCACGTTACTTAAGACCAAGGTGGAAAGTTTCAAAGCCCACATGCTGAAGGATAATGCTGTCCAAGCTGCAAAATCCTTTATTATTGCATTCTACAGGCACCTACAAGAATGCATGGATCATGCCATCCTGAGCAAAACCAAGACTCACTCCTCCAAGAAAAGGAAACCAGTCTGGTGGACTCCTGCCATAAACAAGCTATACAATAGAAGGAGTAAACTAGTACAGAAAAGAGTAAAATCCCAAGAAGGGAAGACATCTCTGATCAGTATCAGGAAGAAATTACAATCCCTCATAAAATCATCCAAGGCGAGCTTTGAAAGAAAAATTGCCAAGGACTCCAAAGATAACCACAAGGCATTCTTTAGCTATGTCAAGAATCTAAGTGGCAATGCTCAGATCTGCTCAGAGTTAGTGCAGAATGGCACAAAATACACTGACCCGACTGATATCGCCAACATCCTGGCAGACAGGTTCCATCCAAGGGCCCATAACCATACCAGAAGAATGTAGAGTCCCTGAAATTACAGACACTCAGGTTAAAACAGCCCTCTCCAAAGCCAAAAACACAGCATCAATGGGACCAGACGGTGTCCCAGACTGCGTCCTATATGAGCTCAAAGAAAAACTAACCCCTCATCTAAACACACTGTTCAAACTCAGCCTCTCCACAGGCTACATACCCATAGAGTGGTGCACAGCAAAGGTTATTCCGCTCCACAAAGGTGGAGCCACAATAAACCCCGGAAACTATCGCCCTATAAGCCTGACTAGCTTGGTCTGCAAGGCTATGGAGTGCATCATCATGGAACTCATTAACAGAGACATTGGGAAACTCCAAACACTGGACCCTACCCAGTTCAGCTTTGTTAAGGGCAGATCATGCCTCCTAAACTTGGTGGACTTCTTTGAGACCATTACCAAGGCTATAGATGAGGGTAAGGTGGTACACACAGCGTACCTAGACCTCGCAAAGACCTTCAACACCATTCCCCATTCTAGTATTATAGACAAGCTCACCAGCCTGAACATAAACCCCTACGTCACAAGATGGGTTGCCAACTGGCTCACGGACAGAACCCACATGGTGAGAGTTGCCAGAGCTAGTTCTGACTCTAAACCGGTTACAAGTGGCATTCCCCAGGGCTCAGTCCTAGGAACCCTCCTGTTCGGCATATACATCTCAGAGGTACACGCAAGCACAGGGGGACTATGGCTGACCAAGTTCGCAGACAACTGCAAACTAGGGGCTGTAATTGACTCTCCAGCTGACACAGACATCCTCCAAAAGGGTCTCACTGAGACGGATACCTGGTGTCAAAATCATGGCTTCAAGCTAAATGCCAAAAAGTGCATAGTTATCCTCTTTGGAAAAAACAAAGTACCCACAAACTGCCACATAGGTGGTAGTCCCCTAAATACGGAAGACGTAATAAGGGATCTGGGGACCCAAGTAGATAGTAATCTCACCTTTGGTAATCACATTGCCAAAGTGGTTAGAAAATCCTTCTACGTGGCCCACCTAATCACAAAAGGGTTCACATCCAGATCAAAAGAGGTCATTGTGCCCCTCTACTCATCACTCGTCAGACCCATCATAGAGTACAGCACCCCATTTTGGATGTACCTTACAAGACACCTGCAACAGCTGGAAAGACCACAGAAGTACCTCACCAAGAGGATCACTGGCCTCAAACAGATGCCCTATGCAGCACGACTGAAGAAGTTACAGCTGTACTCGGTTGCATACCGCCTACTCAGAGGTGATCACTGCCTGACATACAAGGCCATGTCCAACCCAGAATTGATGGACATGCTCTACCTAAAGAAAACCTTTTCACCGTGAGCCACACACTCTAGGGATCTAAACCTCACCACAACAATAAATATAACGTGCTGAAGGGATAGATTCCTGTCCCAGAGACTTGCCATGCTTTGGAACAAGATTCCAATCTACATTAGGCAGAGCTGCTCGCTAACACTCTTCAAAAGAAACCTTGAGTGGATGGGAAACAGAAAGTTTACCTCGTGGATCTGGCTCTGCTGGACAGAGGCACAGGGAACTAATCTAAGGGGACGGCGAAAGCCAACACATTCTGGCTAGGCTTATAAATGCCTTCGGGCACATAGCCTACTACCTACCTATGAACCTATGAACATAACTCAATAATCTGAGCAGAAATTCAGCACCACACCTAGAATGAAAAACTAGTTTAATGCAAAACTTCAGAATGTAGCAATAAAGTTATATGAACTAAACCTGCAAAGGCTTCTTTTGAAAGGCTATATATTTGTCCCGCTTTTGCAAATAAATTCATTATGAAGTTTTAAGGTAATAACATATTGTTTAGCTACAATTCCAACCTCAGAGTTTTTGGTGCAGTACACTTATGAATTTGGCTTAGTAGCTTTTTTCGGGTATTTCATAATCTTAGTTTTTCTGAATAAGTTGTATTTTCTATAATATTTCTTTGAATATCTTAGATTTTCCCCACTAACCTCTGTATAGCCCATCAAACAGACCAATGTAAAACTAAAACATTCTGATTATATATTTTTAGGAGTGTGCAAAGGTCCTCTCTCAGAATCATTAATAACTGGACTTTACTTACTTGTGGAACTGTTCCCAAGGTACATACCTTAACCAACTTCATGGGTAATTGTGTGTCTGGCAGAAGAGACTGTGTAATTACTGGAATTCTACAAGAATTATTCTGTTTTTTTGTTTGGCTATCAAATGTTAAGTGACTGGTTCATAACTTGTGGAGGGCTTCACAACTGCAGGTTAAAGGTTATAGGACTGCACAGTCATGTTATGGGCAGGTACTGTTACTAGTCTGTGTAGATGGAGTGTGTTGATGTTGTGCTTTGTCCAATACTAGCATAATATTCTTCTGACCCCCCCCCCCCATTTGCTGCCATTACATCTGTCTTTTCTGCACTCAGCTTCATGTCATGTGTATTCTGTTTTGCATTCCATTCCCCTATCACTGAAGTTCTTGTTCATAGCCTGCCCGTAATGCCACATCATCTGCATACAGCAACTTTGTTGATCTGTCCCCTCCAATCTGTTTGCTAATATAGCCCATTACCAGTATGAACAGCAGTGGGCTCAGAGATGAACTTTGATGTATGAGACTGAACACTGTTCATGCTTGTGTCACTGGGTCCTTGTACATTGACTGCACTAATGTTTCTGGGACTTTGAACCATTACAGCACTGCCCAAGTGAGCTTTCATGGGATCTTGTCAAATGCTTTCTCCAATTCTAGGAATGCCCACTTGGACTCTATCCTCATCTCTAGCTTCTTCTAAACTATCTGTCTCACTGCAAACAACGGGTCGGTTGTGCAGTATCCTGAATCTGAACTGCACATCTGCTATCTTATTTTTCTACTGTTCTGCATATTCACTTATCAGTCACCCTCTTCAGAACTTTCATGCAATGTGACGGGAGTTTGATACCTCTGGACAGCCCACAGTTGTGAATGTCCTCTTTGTTCTTGTACACTGGTATTAATATGATTAATTGCCAGTCATTTGCACATCTCTCCACAACTACCCTCAGGAGTCATTTCTCTCCTATCTCACCCAATATTGTGATCACACCTGCTGTGACCTCATCTGAGCCTGCTGCTTTCTCTGACTTCATTTTCTTTAGTGCTGTTCTTACTTCTTCTAAGGTAGGCTCCTCTTCTCCTTTCATAGTAGGCTGTGTCTAGGGCAGTGCAACTTCTCTGAGGTTTTCTTCATTCAGAATCTGCTGAAAGTAGTACTTCCATCTGCCTGTGATGTCCTGCGAACTGGTGAGCAGATTGTTGTTGGCATCCCTCATGAGGGATGTCTGATCACTATCTTCTTTATCTTTCTGCCTTTGCCTTGCAACCTGAGAGAGTTTCCTTGTGCCATCTACCGAGTCACTGAAGTTAGTAGAGTGCCTCTGATGCCGTATTCTTTACTATTGTAAATCCTCTCTTAGCCTCTTTGTTAGCCAACCAGTATTTCTTCTTAGCCTTGTCTATCTTTTCTCTCTCCTACTTTTTCTTGCACTCTCCTTCTTTTAATGACTTCGTAGACTTCTGCATTCCACCTTCAACTTCCCTTATGTGCTTTATATCTGTACCTGGTTTGGCCTCATACCTGTTCTGTAGTACTCACACATGCTGTTCTGAGACACTACCATGCTTCTTCATCTCCACCTATTTCTTCTTCTTCTTGAGGTTCTAGAGCCTAGGGCAGTTCCTCAAACTGTGGGCCTTTCTCTCCAGTCAATTTCCAGTTCTTCATCCTGGTCTTTGTGGACCTTAAAGTCTTCGATGACCACAGGTCAGTGTGGCAGCTTGTGGTTTTATGCTGTGGGGATGACGTTTTCAATCATTGATCTACACTGGTGCCCTTTCCTTACTATTGGGAAGGCTACCTGAGTTGCTTGTTGGCCGCTGTTGTATGTGATTTTGTGAATCTTTCTCTTGCCAATTATGTGTTGGTCACCATCAGTTCATTTGGCAGACAGAAGTCTAGAATGGCTTGTCTTTCATTATTCCTGTTGCCCCACCCATGTGGAGCCAGGTAGTCTTCCTATCCTATTCTGTCTGCCCCAATATGTACATTCAGAGCACCCATAACTATATAGCACACCATAATTTAAGATAAAAACATGGATTTGAAAATGGTGAAGCTATGCTGCTTTGGTGATGTGAGTGAAACAATGAGGAAGTGACAGAGAGTATGCACAACACAGAAAAGTTATAAGCAGTACAACAATAGTGTTGAATGCCCTGTGCAGACTTAATAATGGACAAACATACAGTCAGTGCTAAATGCCGAGTCAACTAACAAATTACTGCCCTTTTATGTTAGGTAAGTATATGACTTATATGTCCATATGTATATTGTTGAAAATGAATGACTTAAGAGAGAGAGTGGAAGGTAACAGCTGTTATATTTTAGTAGCCTTCCAGTGGTTCAGGGCAAGTATGACATATAATTCAACTCTCTGTAGGGAGCAACTAAGAACTCACATCAGATTTTAAGGGAATCATAATTCCTCCAGCAAGCGGTGATATTAGCAGAAGAACTGTCTCTATAAAGAGAGAGGTGTGCCAAGACCTGAACTAGAATGCTGAGCTGTTTTCATAGCACTCTGTTAAATGAGTCATGTCAGATGACTGTCAATAGTTGCTAAGTATGCATGCCAGGAAGCTAGACCTTATCTTCCTTTAAATGTTAGCAGACTTATTCTCCAGGAGCTTTCAAGTGTAGAATTGTCCTGGGTCCCTATACTTCTGTCACAATACTCTTTCTTTGCTTTGTTTGCAGGTCGAGGGGAATCAGAAAAAGTCAAACAGCTGGAAGACAAAATTAGAGACTTAACAGATCAGCTTGCCAACATGCAGACAACTATGGAGGACATGAAGAATAATTTCCATGAAGAGGTTCGAAAAGCACAGGAAATTGCATTGAATGGTAAACAGCCAGCAGATGCGCCTTCACAACATGATATGAATGAGACCATCAATGTGCTTAAAAGACAGCTGGAGCAACTAGACAACAGGATACAAGAACATGATCAAAATCTAAGTCAAATGAAAGAGAAGAATGGAGAAAATGAGTTGAGTAAAGAGACAGATCGCAAAATGAATGAAAAGTTTTCTGACCTGAAAGAGATTATACTGAATGAAGTGGACAAGAGGATACAGCAGTCTTGCTCTTCTTGCCTTTCAGCAGTTGATCATGTGCGTCGCATTCAGCATGAGGACATAGAGAAAACGCAAGTCTTAGAAAAATTGATTCAGTCCACTGACCAAAGGAACCGTCATGCTCTTACTGAAATTCAGAAAACCCTATCACGCCTGGATGAGAGATCACAACAAAACTGCTGTGCAGAAGTCAGTGACATAAAAGACCAAATGTCTGATCTCCAAAACAAAATAGGCTCCGTCTCTGATGCTACTGATATTCTAAATGCACGTCTGGATAATTTAACAGTAGATATTGAACCTGTCATAAACTATGAAGATTTTCAGAAAATATATAGCAGACTAGATGAGATAGAAAGCAGTGTGAATATAACTTTGAAAAATGCAGAAGAGCATTGCCTTTTCGTTGAGAAAGAGTTGAAGAGTTATATCCAGGACAAACTGGACAGTTTGAGTGATGAACTTGGTAAAAGGATAAGCAACAATGAAGAGAAGAGCCTGGACATAGAGGCTGAAGTACTGAACATTTCAACACGTGTAAAAAATGCGGAAGAAATAATATCTGACCATGATGAAAATCTCAATGACTTGAAGGATACTGCTGTTCAAAATGAGAAGGAGCTTTCAGAACTCTCTGATCATGCTGTGCATTTGGAGAACAGTGTCAATGCTGCAGTCAACCGATGTGCAGAAATCTGCGCCACCAACAAGGAGCTCTATGAGGGAGAAAGTTCAGTGGTGGTAACATTCTTACACAATTTGGAAAAGAAAGTTGATAATAATACAGGACAGATAAGGAAGTTTGGTTCTGGTGTCCAGCACCTTTCTATTTCTGGTGATTCCCTTAGAAGGACAGTTGAGGATTATGGAAGAGACATTAGGAAGTTGAGCTCAATTATTGGAGGCAATGGTGAAACACTTGATGAAATATCTTCTAACATAAATGATCTAGATGACAGGCTTTCCAAATCATTGGAGTCTTGTTTGAAAGGTTGTGGAACTGCTCAGAATGATATGTCATCTTACAGAAACATAACTGACAAGAAATTCATAGAGTTTGAAAATGATTTGAGCAGTCTCCGAAACATGATACAGTTTGATTACAAGAGCTGTGGTCAGGTTTGCTCTAATCTGCAAGAAAAAGTTGGTAAACTGTCAGAGGAAATTGAGACAAACAGAAACACATGCTGCACTGCACAAAAGAAAGCTGAAGAAGTAGATTCTGAAGTGGACATAAATAAGACAAAAACAATAGATGGGTACAGTGTAATTGGAGGAACGTCTTACACTGAACTTCAGGGAGAGCTGTCCACAATGAGGCTTGCCTGTAGCTCAATTAATGACACTGTTAAAGACATGCAGATCACATTAGAACAACACACCAGCTATATCTTTGACTTAGAAGCCACAAAAAATAAAATAATGAGTGAAATTGACAAAATTCAACAAGATGTTACTGAACATATAAAGGAGAGTGAGGATCGGTTCAACCACATCAATGGGAAAATCGAGTGGTTTGAGAAAAAACTTATGACGGAAATGGGAGACTGCAAGAAATCAGCTGGTGGAATGGATGAAAGGGTCTCTAAGCTAGAAAATGTCTGCAGTAGACTAGATTCTGTTTCAGACAGCTTACAAAGGATCAAAGAAGGCTTAAACAAACATATCACAAGTCTCTGGACCTGTGTGCGTGATATGAACAGCACAGTCACTAGACACAAAAACATTCTTCACAATGTACAAAATACTCAACTGGAGGAAATCAGCAAGAATCTGGAAGTACTAAATGGCTCTTTCTACTACATTTTGTCTGAATACAGAAACTTTACACTTCGGGACTTCACAGGTAAGAGCACCTCACTGAACTGTTTTTATAATGATGTTTCAGAGATGTACTATAGAAAACATTTAACTAAGAGTTTCAATTTTTGGACAGAAAATGTGAAATTGTACTATTTCAGTTAGAATAGAATTATCAAATTTTATCTGCATTGTCAAATTGTTACTAGCTGACATTTGTTAACATCTATAAGACTTCAAGTTTACCATTTGCTTACTGTTGAATACATTACAGTTTACATTTTGATTTAGTCTTTATTATTTAATGTAGTATTTTATTTCTTCTGCCTTGCTGTCTTTCTTAACTTGTACAGATTATACATAGTGAAGAGGAATGTAATGTGTTATGTAAATGCTGAAAAGTAAGCTTGATATCAGACCAATTTATTTATAGATCATAGCAGGAAAAAGAGGATGTGTTCTTTGTATGCAAAACATATAATTTTCAGGGGCAGATAGTGCAATAGTTTTCTCTGTATTACTATTAGAATTCATTCTTTAGGAGGATACTTGAGTATTTTCTCTATATAAAATTAAATATATTTGCGATTTAAAATGTATACAAATAAAGCTAGCTAGTAAAAAGGAATAGTATCACTGCATTATGAAAGTAGACTAAAACTACTGAGTTTCATCCCTTGTACAAGCAGTGACGAAAAAGATCCTCCAGGACAGTAAGTTTGCTGCATTTCATACATACGTTCAGCAGCATATTCATATAATCCTTATATCTTTTTTGTTTGGTGATACAGTAAACTGCATATGCAACAAAGTCGATGCAGTGACTAACCAGAAGTTAGGAAAGCACAATAAGATCAACAAAACTAACTCCAAGAATGCTCAAAAAGCAAAATTTATGACATGCAAAGCTTTCAGGTACAACCCTTCCAAAGGGCTATTCTGTAAAAACATTTCATTATATATACAAAACTATTAAGAATCACATGATCCCAGTCAGCCAATTAAAAAAGTTAAAAGGTAAAACATTCAAATAAAAATGAAGTTATAAACACGTTATACAAACATTCATTAATGCTTTGACATATAAAATAATTCAAATAATGATAGCTACGCATTTAATCCAATTGTAGTTGTTTCTTAACTAAAACAGGCTTAATACTTACAGTGCTATTTAAAGCTGGAGGCAAATCTGCCTGCAGCTTTATTATCCAACTATATTCCTTGTTCTCTAATACGTTGTTGATATCCCTACCTCTAGTTTGCCTTAAAACTTGTTCAATTGCACTGAATTTAAAATAATGTTCAGAACCACTGTCCAAAACATGTTTACTTAAGGCATTTGACTGAACCTTCCTATGTATGTCATATTTATGTTCCGTTATACGTTCTTTTAATTTCCTAGTAGTTTTTCCTACATAGAAGGAGGAACACTTCACGCATGTAGCTAAATAGACCACATGCATTGTATTACACATAGCCGAACAACGAAAAATAAATTTTTTTTTTATCCGATGACTAAATACAATACTACTAAGGGAGATGTCTATACAACAGCTATAGTTTAAACAGGGAAATGTACCGATTTTATTAAAATTGTACTTAGCAATTTTAAAGTCTTTATAACATAATTTACTTTTTAAATTGCGCAAATTTCTATAAACAAAGATTGGTCTATTGCCCAAAAGTCTTTGCAGTTCTGGCATAATCATTAAAATGCTCCAGTTCTTTCTAATTATTTTCTCCACCTCATTAGTTGTAACATTATAAGTTGTTACATATCTAATCGTGTTTGTATTTTCATTCCCTATCTTGAGGCTTTTCTTGCATGAAAAATAGATTTAGTCAGGTTAATTCTATTCCTAAGTACATCTTTTAAAGTATCTTCTATCATGGTCTTACCATAACCCTTTTCAAGAAATTCTGCAGCTGTATTCCTCATCTCCTCTTTGCACTTAACATCATTGGTGGTTAACCTACTTAGCCTTGTAAGCTGGGTTTAACTGTGCCCCTAAATACATGTGGTGCATGCATACTCTTTCTAGAAACATAAAGGCTCATATGAACATCTTTTTTATGAATATTGGTATCTGTTAAGTTCTCCTTCTTTTCTATCTGTACATCCAGAAAAAAACTATTTTTTATTATTAGAGCTGGTCTTTTTAAACTTCAAAAAACTGGTGGTATTATCCAGATAACTCACATACTAATTCACACTTTCCTCAGTACCATCCCCCAAATTAGAAAACAATCATCAGCAAATCACTGATAGAATAAGATTTTCTCATTCATACTATTATTATCACTATAAATGAATTCCTTTTCCCACTGGTGCAGGACTAAATTAGCATAATTATTGGCCATGGACGTACCCATGGCCACTTCTGCTACTTGTAAAAATGGTTCATCATCAAATAAGAAAACATTTTTTGTTAGTACAACTTCCAATAGTTGACAAATATTTTCTGTTTCATTAGATGATAAGCGTATTTCAGTATTAAGAAAATTACGAATGGCTTCAATGCCATATTCATTTGGTATTACTGTAAAGAGAGAGTTTATGTCTAATGTGACAAACAAAAAAGTTTTATCAGAATTTTTCATAAACTATTCTCTCAATTTTGTTAAAAAATCATTTGTGTCTTTTTATATAGCTTTTGCTAAGTGGAAGATATTAATTTAAGCAGTTTTGTAGGTAAATTGAGATAGGTTCTGTGATCCACTCCTTCCCGATACAATGGATCTCATTGGTGGGTGGATCAGAGATTTATGTAATTTTGTTATGCCATACATCTGTGGTATTTTTGGACAAGGAATAGTAAAAAAATTATATAAATCAATAGATATATCATTGTTCAAATGCAACTTGTAAATCAAGGCGTTTACACCTGCAATTAATTTTTTTAACATCTGATAAGCTTATCCTTCTAAAAGTATTAATGTCCTGTAATAAATCATGCATTATAGACATGTATTCCGTTTTGTTCATAATTACGGTTGCACCCCCCCCCCCCATCTGCGTGTTTTATAATTATAGAATCATTTCTTTCTAATTGCTTCAGTGCATCATTTTCATCTGGAGTTAAATTATAAAACTTTCTTTTAACATGCTTACCATACAATTCCCTTAACTCACGTTTGCAAACATCATGAAACGCTGTCACAATAGGGCAGCTAGTAGGTATGAATAAACTTGATGTTTTACATTCATCCCTTATAGTGTCATCTATTTGCTTAAAAATAAGCTTCAAAGTCAAATTACTTACAAAGATTTTCAGATCAGTTATAGCTTCAACTATATTATCTGGAGCATTAGGTATGAATTTGAGACATTTTTTAATTACAGTCAGTCGTGCTGGAATTAACTCAGAGTCTGATAAGTTTACTATACCTTCTGCCCTGTTGATTAATGGTGCATAGTTTTGCTTTGATGTAGCAGGCTGTTGTATTTCCTTTTGATCCGTATTGCTGGATTGTTCAGCTGCCATTGTGTAGGTCGACCACTTGAATGGTTACGTTGGCGTATTTCTACTCTCTGTGGAAAATTGAGCTGAAAAGGGGCCGCAAGCTTCAAAAGAACTGCATGAGAGCTAATGTTCATTGTAGGTAAAACGTTCTGCTGGTTATCTTTTAAAACAGCTGAATTTCCAAACACGATTGGCTGGTCAGCACAGAATGTGTTGTTCTCAGATGAAGTGTGATTTATTACTTCCGTAGATCCCATGGCTTGTTGAGAATCATCCAATGAGAACACAGCTGCGTTGCTTTCACTCTGTCGTGGTGATCCAATAGGTGCATTTCCTTTAATTTTTTATGCATATGTCGAAACTTGATTGGTCGCAGTTTTTGACAATTGGATAGTTGTATCAGTCAAAGGAAAAGTGTCTAACTGATACATCGTGCCTCTAGGTGTACGTGATGACTTTATTTGTCTATCAGTTTTAGACCAGGAAAATATATGGCCCTTTTTAAAGTCATCCATGTCTCTTAATAATTTATGCTCATTACTTGCTTCAAGTTTATTATCTAAGGTCTGCAACCTGTCCAACATTTGTGATATGTATTTATTCAGGTCTTAAAGGAGTACCGCACCCACAGACTCAAAAAAACATGTTTAAAACATCATGGCATGATGTTTCCTAAACTTTAACAGCACTCTGGGATTATTTACAGGATTTTAAATATTTTTATATATAATTCCGGACTCTGACCACCTGGAGGCTGGCATATTGATGTGGTTTGGATAAATCAGGTTGCCATCCAGTATCCCAGAAATCATTGTTTGGCTCAAAAATGTTACATCATACAGGCCTCCATTTGCCTAAAGTTCCTGTCATTTCATAGATGTTGCATGTGTACAAAGTACTGAGTAAAATAGAACAGTGTAAAAAAAAGTAACATGTAAAGTAACATTCCCTGCGGCTGGATGACTACTTAAAACAGAAGCAGTGCAAATGCCACAGAACACACTCAAAGTGCTGTTTACTGCTGCCTTTTTTTTTAATTTAGTTTAAATGGCACTAATTTGTGAGACAATGAATTCCAGTCCATTTACTTCTCCCCTCCCCCATAACACTTAGCTTCCCTAGCTGTCAAAGTCCTGAGGGTAATTTGACCTGGTAATTCCATTGATTGGCAGATCTCAGCAGGGTGCTTGACTCATGTAATTTAATCTTTGCTCTAGCATTTCCTTTGTTAGAGAAGACATTTTTTGCTGCACTATAGCCATGGCCTTACTTGACTGCAGTCACATCCAGTAAGGTCTTGCACCAAGGAGCTAAAGAATAAAACATTTATACTATTAACCAGTTTAGATCTTTATTAATTTAAGTGTTAAGGTATCACTTCATGCTTCCACCTTGTTAAAAATTGAGATTTACATGTGCAAAATGTGTTGGTATGCAGTGTTTGCCTTCATATGTTTTTACTCCACTGGTTGGTTTGCAAAAAAAAAACATTTGCAGTGTCCCTGGATTTGTCTTTGTACATACAAACCACATTGCTATATTTTCCCCTTCCTTTTTCTTGTGTCCAGAAGTCACTTATAACAAAGTAATTTTTTTATTGTTTTTTTTTTAAATAAAGGACATCAAGGTTAACTTACCTTGAATCAGATAATGGATGCCACTGCAAAGAATCACTGTTGAAATATTTGTGCATGGACAAAATCCCTTACTAAATCTATTTGCCAGCCTCCAGTTCAATTGGTGCTATGGCTTTAATATACTGGTGTGTTTGCTCATGCCTTCCAAATATCTCCACCATTGCATACCACTTTTGCAGTGTAGTAACCACCCAACATGCCCATACACCTTTAGCCATCAATATGCAGCTACTCCTGTTTATGTGAGTATGTGAATTCATTTTCAGACTTAAGGTGTGGAAGCTGCACTGAATAATTCTAGGTGCTTGTTCAGGTTTCACATGGTGCTTGCTTAGAGCTACTCTCATGTTAAGCCACTATGAATATGTTGCACTGCCACCTCTGATACCAGGGTAATGTTTTAATCTTTTTATTCCCGCACTGCACACTAGCAGTATCTGGTGCAAATACAACAGAGAAGTATGCAAGCGATACACCACCTAAGCATCATTTGCCATGCAGAATGTACAAGTATGCATACCAAATTTCTGTATTTCCAAACATCGGTGTTACTACACTACTACTGAATAAAATGAACAGCACTCAGGCTGGGGGAAGGACAAGGGAGCCATGACATCACAGAATGGGGGGGGTCTTATTATTTTAGTTAGAATCAGATGACGGCTGTGGTGATGTCACTTTAGGGGAGGAAACTGATTAAAAAAAAAAAAGTACCTGTACTGCCTGGCTTCGATGATGTCAGTAATTGGGCGACTCCAGCAAGCTTTATTCAAATGTGAGAGAATCATTTTGTAAGTGAAACCATCACAGTATGAGGAGGTAGGCTTCTGTTACAGAAGTAAGGGGAATTATAAAAATTGTAAATGCTTTATTGTTGTTGCTTTACAGAGGACAATGTAAATAGGGAGGAAAAGGGCCGTGAAGTTGAGGAATACATTAGAGAAACTTGTTGTACTCCTTTAAAGGATGGCGTGTTACTAAGTTCAGCCTCAATGTTGGTAATTTCTTCCATCAACTCTGACTCGATTTGCATGAAAAAATCATTCATTAGTAACATATAATCTGCACATAACCTTACGTTCAATTGCTGCCACTTTTTTAATAGCTCAGGATATGTGTTAGCATAAGATGGCAGTCAAAGGAAAAAACTTCAAAGACCAATTCACTTTAGGTTCAAGCAAGGCACCCTTTATTACTTGCAGCAAGGAGACAAAGCATGTATGTACAGGATTTGTCTAAATGATTAATGACTAGTAGGTTATACTTATACAGTTCTCTTCCTGTCACATAGAGAATGTTACATTCTTTTGCTGACGTAGTTGACACAGCTTTCTGTATGTTCTACAGAAAATATTGTTAGACTTATTGCTGACCAAGTTAAAATATCTGTCATTCTGCAAAAAATATTTTGAGAAAAACAACCTGGCCTTGGGTTTATGTCAGTCCATTTCAGCATTTCAATTCTTCTATTTTACCGTCCTAATACATGTGTTACAGTTTACCTAGATTCAAGGTACATTTCTAGCTTTGGTACAAGTAATGCTGACTACGGTTTAATCTTTCAAGCATCTATTGTTTTCTTTATCAATAGCTTCTAGCAGCTGCATGTTTTCTCATGGCATAACCAGAAATCAGTATCCCTTTGTTAATTTTCATGACATTAGCAGAAATGAATTACTTCTTTTGTTATTTGCTGACATTAGCAGAAACAGAATGCTTCTTGTTAAGTTTCTAATGGCTGTGCAGATTCATGCAGTGTGAACAGAATAAATGTATTAACCCTTTTAAATCTCGAGTGCATTAAATGCACTAAGCATGCATATTACTATTACATATTTTTCTAACATTTCCCCCCTTTTAATACTCTTAGTCTACTTTCAAGATAAGCATAAACAGTTTGTCTTCCACTAACATCTTCCTACTCAGGATTTGAACAGCTGGCTACACAGTTCCCTTCTGTGTCCCAGTACAGGTTATGCAATATCAATCTGTTTGCATGATTCTTAAACAATTCTTGCTCATATTCCTTATCAGGTCCTGGTGTATTACAATAATACAGGGTACAGTGCAACAGTTGTTGCTTATCAATGTCAAGGGAGGGGAACTTGCTGATGGCTACATTCATTAACTCTTCGGTTACAGTCCCTGGACCAGTTGTAACCAAGTCCTGCCTGTACCAATAAAACATTTCACCCACCGATTGCACTGCAAAGGTATCAGTTTGTCACTGTGCTTCCATACCCTGCATGGTTGGGACTACTGCTGTACCAAATAGCTGCATGAGGTCTCTGCCCAAGAGGTTTACTGGGCATTTTGCAGAAACAACAATTTTGCTTTTTTGTGTCAATCCTGAAACTGGATCAGTTTTTGCAATGTCACAGGAGAGTGGCTCCCGATACAGCTGTCCATTAGCTGCTTTAACCAGTATGTAATCAGGTGTCTCTGTGTTTGCTGGTAGTTTGGAGGGATGTATCAGGGTTCGTGATGCCCCTGAGTCACACAAGAATTTGACTTCCCTCCCTTCAACCAAGAGTGTAACTTCTGGTTTTGTATCTGCTAAATAGAGCTCCAAGCTCAATAAAGCTAGGTCTAATATTTCATCTTCTTCATTGTCACTAACTTCCTGCACTTCCTCTACTCCCTCTATCACATTCTCATTTATCCCTTCTTCGCTAGTCCTTTCTAGTGATTCCTGACTACCATATAGTCAGTCCTCACCCTCCTTGTCTTCCGTGGTTGCCTTCTTGTTTTTCCTGAAATCCTTTGCCAAGTGTCCCTTTTTACCGCATTTAAAACATTCACCCCTTTTCTTTTGCCCTTCAAAGTCCTCTGATCGTTGATCAGATTGTTTGTTTCCCTGTGCATTTTTCTTGCCCTTTTTTCCCGGACTGTACTACGTAAACTTCTGCTCCATCTTCTACAGAAAATACTTGGGCTTTCTTCTTCTTTTTGCTATTAAAATGCCTTTCGGCATGCCTAGCATATTCAAGTAATGACTGTAACCTGCTTGTACGATGATCTACCATGTGCTTTGTAATAAAACTGCTTATAGGTGCAATACTGCCCTTTAAAAATGCATTCTTTAACTGCTGTTCATATGGGGAATCTTGTGTTTGATCTTCAGGAACCTGCATCCCACAGTGGTTATTAAAACACTCTAATAATCTGGCATAATACCGGTCAATTGTTTCACCTTCTTGTTGGATGCATTGATTAATGCAAGTCCAGTCTGCCCTAGGTTTCCATTTTTCAGAGATGCGGTCTGTCAGACCTTTTACTCTGGTGTCTAATTCTGCGCTGCTATGTGGGAGGAGTCTTTGTGCAGCGTCACGGGGATTCCAGTTCCCACTAATCATATGCCAATCTGGCCCTACTATTTGTCTAACTACGTTTTCTACCTCTTCTCCATTTAAGTTATAACTCAGCCTCATTCCTTGTAAATCTTCAGAGAATTTTCTAAAATTAACTTTTGGATGGGGAATTCCCTCAGTGGCTTTCCGGATGTCTTCCGGAGTCCAAGGTCTATACAATAAAATAGTTGGGTCCTGATTATCTTGACCTGCCTGAGGGTTGGGTACTTCTATAAGTGGACATATCTCTTCTCTTTCACTTGAATTCTTAACCATTTGCCATAACTCTATGTCTTTATTTGAGTTACCTGTCTTTGTTCGAGACCTGGTCTCGATGGGATCTCTAATATACGGTTTTATTTTCATAATGCCTCTATCTTCAGTGACCACAGGATATCGTGGGGGTGGATTAACCTGTTCACTTGCTTCATATTCCGGTAAGGGAGGCGGAGGTGCTGATGCTATTACTAAGTTATTGTCCTCCTTATCTAAAAACATTGCTTTTTAATTTTTGTTCTTTTATTCCCTACGGTTTACTTCCTCAATCCACCTGTGTGCCTGAGGGATTCCTAATTTACGTTGCTTTTTTACCCGAACTTTGGAATCGGTTTTGAGCTGTTTGATAAGTTTGATAAGCGAGGATTTTTCTAATTTTCCATCGAATTCGTACTTATTAACCCATTTTGAATAATATTTAATATTGTCGGCACGCTGCGACTGCATGTATTTTGCGTCTTCTGTTAATGGCAGATTTTGGGGTCTTTTTGTGCAATTATTACCCATTTTGTTCTACCCTTTTATCGTTACATAACTTCTCTTATTTTTTAACGTGGTACCAGGGATTTTGTTATAGTCTCTTCAGAATGACTGCCTACTTATTCTGTTTCTCCTGATCTATGACAAGACAGTAATCTTTTTTGTCCCTGACTTGTAAGAAAAATACAGTCTGACAAAAACAATACACATCTAGTCCCTGATCTGAAACAGAAAAAAGTAGATTCACCTTACCTGAGCCCACGTGATTGATCACCAATTCTCGGAGACCCGTCCTTCAGTCACAGATCAGAAAGTGGCTAGCCTCTTTTGAACGACAATTCAGTTGGAGGACTTTTCAGATAAGAAGAACCAATTTGGTTTCTTCTCCATATGGTTTCAACCACCTGGCCCATCTGATCAGAGGTGAAGAGAGGGTTCCGGTCCAAAGGACCAATCTGTCAAAGGAAAAAACTTCAAAGACCAATTCACGTTAGGTTCAAGCAAGGCACCCTTTATTACTTGCAGCAAGGAGACAAAGCATGTATGTACAGGATTTGTCTAAATGATTAATGACTAGTAGGTTATACTTATACAGTTCTTTTCCTGTCACAGAAAATGTTACATTCTATTGCTGACGTAGTTAGACACAGCTTTCTGTATGTTTTACAGAAAATATTGTTAGACTTATTGCTGACCAAGTTAAAATATCTGTCATTCTGCAAAAATATTTTGAGAAAAACAACCTGGCCTTGGGTTTATGTCAGTCCATTTCAGCATTTCAATTCTTCTATTGTACTGTCCTAATACATGTGTTACATTTTACCTAGATTCAAGGTACATTTCTAGCTTTGGTACAAGTAATGCTGACTACGGTTTAATCTTTCAAGCATCTATTGTTTTCTTTATCAATAGCTTCTAGCAGCTGCATGTTTTCTCATGGTATAAGCAGAAATCAATATCCCTTTGTTAATTTTCATGACATTAGCAGAAATGAATTACTTCTTTTGTTATTTGCTGACATTAGCAGAAACAGAATGCTTCTTGTTAAGTTTCTAATGGCTGTGCAGATTCATGCAGTGTGAACATAATAAATGTATTAACCCTTTTAAATCTCGAATGCACTAAATGCACTAAGCATGCATATTACTATTACATATTTTTCTAACAATGGCATTTCCAAAATTCGCCATCCCCGTGGAACAACGCCAAGCTCCAGATACACTTTAAAGCTTAGCCACTGCCACTGGAGCTTCTTACATGTCTGCACTTTCTTTTCCAAAACATTTAAAGTTTTCTCAAATTCATCTGAATGTAGGGCAGCGGCTCCCTCAGACAGTGAAACAGTTGAAATGGCAGACAATAATGGATTATCTTCTCTACTCAAAAATTGCTGTAATGAGCGGCTCTTTGAGAGATGGAGAGACTCATTTCTTACTCCCTCCATGCTACTGGCTGCAAATGTGATGTTTCTTAAGTTGTTAAACATCCACAACACAAACAAATAAACCAAATACACAATGAAATTGATGCAATGACTAACCAGAAGTTAGGAAAACACAATAAGATCAGCAAAACTAACTCCAAGAACTCTCAAAAAGCAAAATTTATTACATGCAAAACTTTCGGGCACAACCCTTCCTCACTGCTATTCTGATGTAAAAACATTTCATTATAATTATAAAAAAAAAATGAGATGGAGAAAATAATTAGAAAGAACTGGAACATTATAATGATTATGCCAGAACTGCAAAGAACTTTGGGCAGTAGACCAAGCTTTGCTTATAGTAATTTGTGCAGTTTAAAAAGTAAATTGTGTTATAAAGACTTTAAAATTGCTAAGTGTAATTTTAGTAAAATCAGCACATTTCCCTGTTTAAACTGTAGCTGTTGTATAGACATCTCCCTTAGTAGTATTGTATTTAGCTGTCCGATAACAAAAGAACATTTTATTTTTCATTGTTCAGCTACATGCAATGCCATGCATGTGGTCAATTTAGCAACATGCGTGGTGTTCCTCCTTCTATGTAGGAAAAACTATTAGAAAATTAAAAAAACATATAACGGAACATAAATCCGACATACGTAAGAAGGTTTGGTCAATTGCCTTAAGTAAACACATTTTAGAGAGTGGTTCTGAACATTATTTTAAATTCAGGGCAATTGAACAGGTTTTAAGGCAAACTAGAGGTGGGGATATCAACAACATATTAGAGAACAAGGAATATAGCTGGATAATAAAGCTGCAGGCAGATTTGCCTTTAGGTTTAAATAGCACTGTAAGTATTAAGTGTGTTTTAGTTAAGAAACAACAATTGCATTAAATGTGTAGCTATCATTATTTGAATGATTATTTTTTATGTCAAAGTATTAATGAATGTTTTACTATTTAACCTTTTTTATTGACTGACTGTGATCATGTGATTCTTAATAGTTTTTTATATATAATGAAATGTTTTTACATCAAAATAGCACTGAGGAAAGGTTGTATCCGAAAGCTTTGCATTTAATAAATGTTGCTTTTTGAGTGTTCTTGGAGTTAATTTTGTTGATCTTGTGATACAGTAAACTCAGTTAACCGGAACTCAAGCAACCAGAAAAAAAAAATCGAAGAAACACAGTGCAATTTTCATGTGTTGCACTTTCTGCCCCCCCCCCCCCCCCGCAGAAACATACCTTATGTTTTTAGAGTTTGAGCTTTAAAAAGGAAGATAGGAATAAATTCCTTCTCTCCCCAACCTATGAACAACATAAACCAAACAAATAGTGTAGGGTACAGTATTAGCCAGGCCTGTTTTTAATAGTAACTCTCAAGCAACCAGAAGCTGCATTTATCCATCATCTACCAATCCCCATGGATATAGGTTAACCGAGAGTTTACTGTAATTAGTTTTAAGACCGTATTCTAGGATGACACAACCCTGATGTTGAAACTATGCTTAATTTTCCCTTTACTTTGAATCAGCTGATGCATCATAGTTGTCTTCTTAATTTTTTAGAAGTATATTCTTCTTATTCAGGTATTTCATAATCTTATTTTTTTCTGAATAAGTTGTATCTTCTGTAATATTTCTTTGAATATCTTGGATTTTCCCCACTGACATATATATAGCGTGTCAAAAGACTACTGTAAAACTAAAACTTTCTGATTATATATTTCAAGGTGTGTGCAATTGTATTGTGACAGAATCATCAATGACTGTAATTTACATACTTGTGGAACTCGTTCCCACCAGAGTATATATACCTTAACCAACTTTATTCGTAATTGTGTGTCTGGCAGACGAAACTGTGTAATTACTGGAATGCTACAAGAATTATTCTTTTCTTGTGTTTGTCTGTCAAATGTTAAGTGCCTGGTTCATAACTTATGGAGTTAAAGCTCTTAGGACTACAATCATCCTGTGGGCAGGTAATGTTACCAGTCTGTGTAGCTGGATTATGTTGATGTTGTGCTTTTTTTGATATTGTCATAAAAGTTCTTTGTATAGATCACTGCTGCAGCAGCTCTTATTACTGGGACTTCAGCTATAGAAGGCCTGATGTTCAACTCAGCTTCCAGAGCTCAGCATCGTTCCCCCTGTAGACCAGGCAGGCATATACCCCTTAGGTGTTTCTTGTATAAAGCTGACATTTGAGCTTTTTCTTGTTGCAAATCATAGTGCATATACAAATTTCATGCATAAACTAGTCTAGCATCCTTTGGCCTGCTCTGGAGCTAGATTAAGTACCCAGTTGGTGAAATTTTTATTGTAATTTACTGTGTTTAATTAGTGACAATTTTGTCTAAGACAGTCAGACACCTGATAAGATATTTTATGAATTGCCTAACCCTAAGAAATAAGGCAAATACTCTTGTAGTAGACAAATCTTGCACAAACACTACAGCAGTTTGTATATTTTCTGTTTAGTCTCTGACCATAATACTGAGACTTGGAGGGTCTGTTAATGATTTATGCCAAAAACCTGTAGGAAAAAACTGTTTAAAGGATACTCAAGGTCTTAACTTGTTCTGCCATGGCATCTTCCACTTGTGCCCCACCTCAGATGCTCCTCTATAGAAAGCATTAGAAAAGAAGGAGGTAGTCACAGGTATATGTAATGCGACAGTGACTTCTGATGTCCTTGCTTGGCTTGAATATGTAGTTTCACAGCAGGCATTTTCTCAGCCATTTGACTTTCCTGCAGATAAAGGCATGTCCCACTGAGTGGCCATTGATTGAGTTTGGATTCACCTCAGACACCTAAGATATACTGTAATTGCTTAAAGGGCAAATGATGTACTCACTGTTTTAGGCAGGGAGGACATCCAGGGTTAGAGAATCAAGGTCTGATAATCCTCCCTCCATTCCAAGCTGTTCTGCATGAATGTACCTCCTTGGTTCAAGTGTTCCTTCAGGTTCTGCAGTACCGGAATACAAGTGCAGATGATCCTCAGTGTGTATAATTCCCTCTGGAAGAAGAAAATGGAACCCACTTTAATGATGGATGATGACTTCTCAGGGTGGAACCCACTTTAATGATGGATGATGACTTCTCAGGGTGGAACCCACTTTAATGATGGATGATGACTTCTCAGGGTGGAACCCACTTTAATGATGGATGATGACTTCTCAGGGTGGAACCCACTTTAATGATGGATGATGACTTCTCAGGGTGGAACCCACTTTAATGATGGATGATGACTTCTCAGGGTGGAACTCACTTTAATGATGGATGATGACTTCTCAGGGAGTGAGGGAGAAGAATTGGATTGACCGCCGCAGTTTCATAGCCCAAGGTATAACACAGACACAGATAATGCAATGTCTTCTGCTTTACCCACAGAGGAACTGTCATTTGGAGACGGTCTTGAAAGGTAGAAAGAACGCTTCAAATGGGAGGTCAAAGAGGTATCAATGATTTACATTGTCTGGATGCCCCTGTACGTGTGGCAGTTTCCTCAAGTTTTAGAAGAACAAGAGGATGCATCTTTGGCTGCCTCCAAGGAAATGGATGGCCTGTCCACCTGGTCCTAAGATTCCTGATGGGTCCTACAGGGTTTAGGAGTCCCATAGATTATTTTACAATAACCCTGTGGTAGATCCTACATTGGTATATGTGGTTCCAGATAAGGGATCAAAATATGGACTTGCTTTCAGTAATCTAAACAATGATAAGTAAAGCAAAATGCTGGCCTGATTTGGGAAGAAAGTGTATGCATTTGTCATTCTATCATTCAGAGCCATTCATTGCCAGACACATATTGCCAGGTTTCAGACTATTTTCCTAGTTCTGGAAAAGGAGAAGATTGAAGTCAGTGATGTGGATAAACACTCCATCAGGTGTGGTATGCTGCTGTAGATACAGCATCAAGGGTGGCAGCAATGTGGTCAGTGATCAGAAGACATGACTGAAAGATGTCCAGTACACCTTTTTACTGCTTAACTGCTCTTTGGTAAGGTATTTAAAAAGTCAGAGGGAAGAGGAAGGATTCTGCCATCAATGAAGCAGCTTTTTACTCATCAATACCAAGGTATGAAAGGAAATACACATTTAAGCCTGACACTACCATCACAAGCAAGGAAAAACAAGCAAGCCAAGGATAAGAAGGACCGATACAGGAAAAGATGGCAGGAGACAGAAGAGGAATTCTGGGGCCTCCCAGGGTACTGTACTCTTTAGTGAGCAGGCATCACGTCATGGAACTTCCGTCTTCCACTCCACTAAAATCCCAATCCAAACCTTGTCCCCTACCCATCTATCCCACCCCAGAAATAGTAAAATGGGTAACAGTGCAAAAGAACTGGAAAAGCATCACAAAAGACAAATAGATCCATCCATTCATCCATCCATCCATACATACATAAATAACCCCTTAGATGATACAGATGTCTCAGGTTAGAAATGGCAGTTCCTAATAAAAGTATCCAGGCATTGCACCCATACCAGTGGACCAAGTGTATCTTCTTCTCCTATGCTACAAAAGCTTTTATAACTAGAGTTCACAGATTATGTACCAAAAAGGAGCAAAGTGATTGCCTCCACTCGAGATTCTTCGTAGTGTCAATAAAAAGAGGACTCATGGAGGCCTATCCTTAAACTGTCAAAACTAAATATTTATCTCAAGGTCACAACATTTGAAGTGCTGTTATTGCAGTCCTCTTACCAATCTTATTCCCTCAAGCTCCGATGATTATCCTAGATCTCAAGGATGCCTGGCGTCACATACCCATACAAAAGGACTACAGATGCTTTCACAGATTTGAGGTGGGGAGGCTGCCGCTATCAGTTTACATTCTTGACCTTTTAGATAAGCTACTGCATCTGCTGATTGTTTCTACCACATTTTTTGCTGGAGTAATTGCTTAACATTTACACCTACCTGAATTTTTGTCATATTTATACACTATTCCAGGAAGAAGGAGGAGGAGACATAAAGGGCTTTGCAAATGTACTTTGATCCAATGTTTTCCTTCAGTGTCCGTGAATCAAGTTTCATATATTCCAAGAAAGTGGTGATCTTTGGGTTCTAACTTCATTCCAGCAACTGTTTGGTCTATCTCCCTCCTCAAGGCAAGGTGAAATCTCTGCCTTAATACTTCCATAAGATGACATTATAAACAGTAGTTATGGCCAGGGAATTCCTGAGGATACTGGGGTTAATTGTCTTCTCAATTCTGATGGTCCCCTGGCCAAACTGCAGATAAACTCCAGTTGTACTAAGACGTACCTAGAGCCAACCTTCAGAATTCTAGAAAGAGATTGGCCTTATACTACCTTACATGATCAAACAACACCCTCATGATCAGACACTAATGACAGATGCCATAGACCTAGCTTGGGAAGAATATTCAGGAAACTTCAAATTACAAGGATTATGGGATGCATCTTAAAGAATGAGGCATATAAATTAAAAAAAAATATGATGACCCTGATTCAGGCAGTCAGAACTTTCAAGCTCATCTCCAAGAACTGGGTTTTGCTGGTGACAACAGACAGCACTACCCAGATGTAGTATATCAACACATAGGGAGGGGATCCATTTTTGCCCCTTTTGTAGAATAGTAATGACTGCCTAGGGTACCACTTCAGTCCCAGATGAAACTAAGGGCAGTCTACATCCCATTCCATTTGAACTCATGGTGGACCAACTAAGAAGATCAACTGCATATCTCTACAAGTTAATGTTACACAGGGATGTTGTTCTCCAGATTTATCACAGATTGAGTAGCCCAGAAGTAGACCAATTGGCTTCTGTGAAATGCAAACAGCTCAGGAAGGTTTGCTCTAGAGGACCATGCAAATAAGCTTGGGAAGCAGATGCCTTCTCATTCAAATGGACAGGTCTGTTTTTGCATATATTCTCTTTTCCAAGATGATATGGAAAGTAGGGTAAAATGGACAAGGAAACTCTGAATAACACCATTTGGCCCATACCACACTATTTTCCCCTCCTTAACGAGATGTTCAGGGTGAAGCTTCATATGCCGCCTTTGCAAATGGACATCCTAAATCAGGTTGAGGGGGTACTGTTCACCCCAACCTAAAGACACAATTGCTGTTGTCCTGGATAATTGAACTCCCTTGCCCTTAAGGTAATAGTTCTTTGAGTATGTGCTGATCACACTTAGAGGACAGGAAGCCTTATACAAGGAAATGTTACTCAGCTAAGTGGAACTGGTTTCCCTTGTTGTGCCACAAGATGAATAGGGACCATAGCACTGTACTGGGTTGTCCATGAATCTACAATATTTGGAAAATCTTCACTTATAGCCTGGCATATGCCTCTATAAAGGAATTTTTCAGCCATTTCTGTCTGCATGTCTGTTAAACATTTCTTGAAGGTGTTTTTTCATCTTAAACCACAGAGGTAACCTATTGCTCCTGCATGGAATCTATGCATGTATCCTAAAATTTGTCCACCTCCCTTGTCTTTTGAATTCTGGAAATCATCCTTGTAGTAAGGAGTGCTGTAAAAGTAATCTATACAAAGAAGATACTGCAACTAAGTAATAAATTGCATTAATAGTAGATGTTTAAGTAAATCATATTGCAGTATTGATTTCCTTCCACAATCTTGTTTCCTTTTCTTGGGCACCCTAGGGTGGAGTACCCTATCCCTATGTTTATACAGCTTCCCACTTCTCTCTTCTCAGTACCCGTGGCCTGATCAAGTTTGGGTTGCTTTGCAGTGCCCTACATCTCTAAGTCTTTGATCTTGGAAGTGTACATGTGTCCATGTTGAGTAGCATTCTTAGGACATTGCTTAAGGTGTAGCAGGATAAGACACCTTGAGGTCATCCTGGGGAAAAAAAAAATCTGTAAAATGTAACAACTGGATATCATGCCCTGATATCCCCTAAGGAACGGATGTCCACTTGGCCTGGAAAGGGAAGGGACATGAGCTCTCGAAGTCAAGTTAGACATTGGGTGGCTTCTGCAATTCATCTATTATGGTACAATCTTTCACAGTTGTACTTTTCTTGCAGCAGCTGGATTTAACTGCATTGAAAATGTAGGTTTATGGTGTTGAATTAATTTTTCATCTCAGCTGACACCCCTTTAAGACAGGTTGTTGCAGAGCACATTCCCATAGCATGCTTTTACCATTTAGTTCATATTCAGTTGAGCTGACAGCATTCCCAGGCCATATTTACTACTTCTGTGAGAATGCTAGTTTAATATTTGTTAATGTGTAAGCGATTGTAAGTCTATGAATCTTTATTTCTTTGGTAAACATTTTGTAGGCAGTCTAACACCCATCAGTCTTGTGCTTGCTTGCTATGATGAGCCTATTGCAGGTGTACCCTTCTGTGCACCTGTTGGTGCTCATCTGCAGTGCAGGCACAGGCACCAGCGAAAAGTGCATACTTCTGCCCAGGTAATGGTTCTCATCCACAGAGCAGTGGCAGTCACCAGGGCAGGCACACACTTCGGCACAACTGTTGCATAGACACCAGTGCAGTGGACACTTCTGCAGAGCTGTTGGTGCTCCATCTGCATTGCAGACACAGACATTTCTTGGTAGCCCTGTGTTATCAAGTCCCTTCCTGCTGGAACATGATTATGAAAATTCCATCAGCTGGCTGTCACGTGGTAGAACTATAACATTCCCCCTCTAACCAAAGTGTATAAACTGGCATCAGTTGCTCTCCAGTTCTTCCCTAGCTGGTTCCTCTCATGAACAAGCTGCTAGCCAAAGCAGATGGAGCCCACTCAGGGCTATTAGGGTTGTATCCCTTGATATCACAGATCTGACTTCTCAATTTTCCATTTTCTCACTGTGTTAGCCTTCAGTTCCAGATTAAGTATTCAGTTTGACGTGAAATATTTCATTTACTAAACTTTCCTTAAGTTATATGAATTGCTATGAAAACTAAATAAAAGTAATACTTTTAAAATGCAAATCTTTAACATATTCAATACTTTAACTGTTTGAAAATTATTGTAAGTATTTGTAATGCATTACAGTTAAGACCTAGAAAGGCAACAGCCAAAACAAGGCTCATGGTCCCTCATGTTGCCTAAATTTTGTGTCTGAGGACACTTTTGATAGTGCTGTCTTTTCATATCTAGCTCTTCCTGAGGGCTCAAAACTTCTCCCAGACCTTAAAGTTAATTCAGAAGAAGGGGAATTGACCTAGTGAAACCAATTCCTTCTTCTAGTAAGACTGTATGTAGAGCATCTGCAGAACTGAAGAGCAGTCTTCCTTGGTAGCTCCCCCTGTAGTGAATATCCTTAAGGGCTTTACCAAATGTGCATGGGAAAACCTGAACATGGTGTTTCAGTGCCAAAGAAGGCTGACAGGAATCTGAATCCCACCCATGACCTCAGTCAGTAGGTGGGCACTCCCATGCCAGAAATGGCCATATTGGGAGTAGCTGTCAAGAGTATTCTATCTTCCCATATCCATCAGTTCACCCTCCAGCTTTGAGATCTAGGGACCTAGACCACTTCAGAAAGTGATATTCATGTCCTACACCCTGAGAGTGATGAAGTAATTGAACTATTTAATGAATTACTTTGAATGTGAAATCTAAGATGCACTATAGAATGTTGTAGCTAGGAAATCTTATGATTCCTAGTAGTAGTAGGTTCTCTTAATGCGTAAGACTGCACCACTGTCTTTATCAGTTTAGTTATGGTAGTTATAACACAACAGAAGAGGCAGAGAGATGTTGGAGTATGGCATATGCCAGCACTTCGGATTCTGCTTTACCCACCTTTTTAATTTCTCCAGATGTTTAGGGTTTCTAGTACTTTGACAAGAATGGGCCCAGTTCCTAAGTCAGTGTAAGGTTAGTGTTCATGTCATTAGTATTACTACAATCTTTTATGTTAGCCAGGTGCACTTGTCTCAGCACCTGCAATATGTCCAAATCACCTCCTTCTGCTCTTTGTGAGGGGTCACATGTACTGGCAGCATATTTAAGTGCTGCCACTTTTTATTAGTCTTATTGCTCCTACTACTATTGGAACTGCCTTGGTGTCCTTATTCAACATTGCTCTAGTTTCTGCTTGCATATCTTGGTTATTTCATGAATTTATGTCTCTCAATACACAGGACATAATAGTTGCTAGGTGTAGCTATTTCAATTATTAATGCTACTTTTATGTTTTATTTTTCTTTAGCTCATTCACTCCAATGGAGCTCAGGAAGTTTCCACTGTAACTTCCAATGGGCGGAATCTAAAACTTTTAACAGAATCAAATTATGTCCTCACATTTCAAACAAATGTTCATATCTGTGGAACCACAGGGGTTATGAAAAAGTATAAATGGCAAACTCTTCAGAACAGACTATTTTTGTAGTGGTAGTACTCTTTAGGTTCTAGATTGCAAACAGAGTTTTATTAAGTCACAGTAAACACAGTAACAATCACATTTGTAATATTTTGTAAACAACTTACAATGTCTCTTGAAATTGAGACAACTCAAGTTACACACATACAGTCAGCAGCATTTTATTTATCATGCTGAAAGCTTTCATATGAGGCTAAGGAGTTCTGTCTGTGTTACTTGGATGTTAGGATATTTAGAAAAATGTGAAAATTATAGCTATATAAATTAATATCATAAAAACAACAGTTAATGTCTCTTTACCTGCATTAGACAGAGGTCAAATGCTAATGCAGTTGTTTGCCATTTTGTAAGCTTTCAGATAAAATCTTTTAAAACCTTGTACATAGCATGGTTTTGGAATAACTGATGCAGATATGAACAAACAATTTTTGACACCTAGAGTCATTAGTAGGAGTTAACTGGAAATGCACCTGGAAGCATCACTCAGATGTAATCTGTTTTTCTTGCTTCTGTTTTCTTGACTGTTGGTATTGAGTGATCCCATGTAATCAAGACTTTTTCACTTTCAGCATTTTTTTGTGGTTCTTTTTCCAGTGTGTCTCAGCTACCTGTATGTTTGCACAATCTACAGCATAAAAGTCTTGCCACATTTTTGTGTCTTTCAGTATAGGGGCCCTCAGCCATGGGTATATTGGAACCAGAAACTAGATTTGCAGTTGTTTCTAGATGTGTGCCACATTACTTGCATTTGTCTGTATTTCCCACTTGTTTTTGTGAACTTTGTAAACCAGCATGTATGCAGTTTCTTATCTTGAGATGCCATTATTAACCTTTTATCTTTTTTGTTTAAATTCTGTTCTCCTTAGCCATTCATCATGCATCAGTTCTTAACATGTTTTAATGCTGTAATTGTGGGCTTTCTGATTTTTTTTCCTTTTGCTTTGGCCACATTCTTTGTATTCTTTCTTTTGTGTTTATTTGTCACTTTCTGTTGACACATTTATTTCCATTCCTGCTCCTTGCTGAAATGTCTCTGCTAATCTTAGCAAAGATGTCATATTAGACTTGATTTCTTTATAGTTTAGAATTTTCACCGTATTTGGATGTCCAAGGTGATGTGATGCTATCTCGTTATCCAAGAAAGCTGCTTTGGGACAAGGTCCCAGAGTCCTGAGTCCTATGGGTGCTGTTGAGCAGATAGTTCCTCATGTGATCAAACACATGAGGATTTTCCATTGGACACTGAGTGCCCAATAAACACAGGAAACTGACTCACTAAAGATAGCAACCACTACTTTGTAAGTATGCAAAGGCCACCTTAAGTAGATGGTGATCTCCTCCAGCATTTTGTTCAGAGAACCACAAAAGCCATTATTAGTCTCCATTGAAGGCCTCTGTAATCATTGATGCTTCATCCATGAACTGAGTGGTGTCAGTTCCAAAAATGTGCTGTCCAAAGCCTGTAACAGAACAGGATATGATGTATCACATAATTGTTCTTAAAATTAGTGATGATGTTCTCTTAGTACTTCATGCTTCCCATCACATATTTCAATATGGATACAGCTTTTATGAGATGAAGAATATGAATATGCTGTTATGAATCTACTTTGGAAGCCCAAGCTTTCAAATCTTTGAACTTCATATAGTCAAGACCATAACACCAAAGTTTTGAAAGTTCGAAACTTCTATAAAAAGAAAAAAAAGAAAAAAATTGTTCTTGTACGTTTATGCAAGGGGACAAGCCCTCATGCACCCCCAAACCCCCTGCTAATTAAATATACCAACTCTGAGATCGTACTACAGTAAAGAGAAAAGTAAATTTCCCATGCTGTGCTGTACTGTGATCTCCATTTAAACCATCCTAAGTTTCAAAACTTCTCTCTTATGATCTCGACCATATGAAATTTGAAGTTTTGAAACTTTGAGCTTCCAAAGTAGACCCTCCATCATATATATAAACAACAAAGGTGTGGGACTTATTTGTGACCCAAAAAGGTCCAGCACAGTAGGTAAAAAACTTGAAACTTTGGGGTGGGAGGTTGGCATAATGGTCAAGGTGTTTACCTTACAGACACAAGATACAGGGTTTGATTTTCACATGGAGTAATTGGCTAGGCTTAAAATGGCCCATATGGGCAGTAAGCCTTGTAATGACCTATGAAACTATTTATTTAAGTGACTTGAAAATACAAATAGCAGACCGGTTTCAGCAACAGCCTTCCTCAGTGCATTAACACAAATGAAAATATCTAATCTTTAAATACATGACATCATTAGCATTCATGAAAATTATTGGTTGGATTTAACATTATGACAATTCATTCATACCAGGTTAAAACAAACCCCCTAACCTGATGATCCAACCTGATTCCTTATAGTTTAATATAGTGTGCCAGCCAACTTTAGAAAACTTGCAACCCTGGACCCTATCAGTAACAGTAAATGTAAATCTGGCTGTTTTATGGGCCAAGGTGTGCTTAAACAAAGCATTAGTAGCTCTCCTGTTCCTGATCTCACTGAGGTGTTTGGATATTCGAAGCCTCAGTGTTCTAGATGTTTGTCCAACATAAAACCCGAACAGGAACAGGTAGCCAAATAGACAATCTATTCACTACTGCAATTTCCAAAACATAAAATATCATAGACCTTGGGGATATTAGAACTAGTGAAAGTATTAGTTTTAAATATGTGGGGACATGCAGAACAATGTCCACAAGGAACACATCCCTTGACCCTATTTCCAAATATAGTAGACTGCTGGAGTGTGGGCGAAACCTTACGTTTATGATGACTAAAATGGGAACCTAAAGTGGCCCCCCTATGAAAAGAAAATAAATAAGTGGAAGAAAGAATATCATTAAGCTTGACATTGGACTTTAAGATATCCCAATGTTGATTAATAACCCGCTTAAAGGTCTGAAAATTCCTGCCAAAGGTGGTTACCAATCATATGGGCTGTTGTCCATCCCTGTCGACATCAGACTTTTTATACTGTAATAGATTTACTCTAGATGGTTGTCTGACCTGATCCCTGGCCAGACAGATATTGCTATCTTTATATCCCCTCTGGATGAAACGGTTATGCAGATCTTGTTTAAACCGGGCATAAGTGTCCTGTGTAGAACAAATGCGACACATTCTCAAAAATTGTGACTTGGGTATATTGCAGATGATGTGTGTGTGTGTGTGTGTGTGTGTGTGTGTGTGTGTGTGTGGGGGGGGGGGTGATGACTACCAGCATGTAGTAATGTATTGTACTGAGGATACTTTCAAAAGACCTCAGTTTTTAGGGTATGATCCAGATTCCTAATAACCATCACATCTAAAAAAGTGATGGTATCTTTATTGGTATTCAAGGTAAATTGTATACCCCATTTTTTCTGGTTAAGGTATTCAACAAATTCCTGTAGAAAGACCAAATCCCCCCTCCACACCATCCAACAATCATCCAAGTAGTCTCGCCAGATGTCAATTTCTCCAAGAAATAAATTGTGTGAATCATCATAAATAAGCTGATGTTCAATATAGCCCATGAACAGATCTGCATAGGTGGGGACAAAAGATGCCCCCATAGCCATACCCTTAACTTGCCAAAAATAATAATAAATGTAGATAAATAGTGTGTGCCATCATTTTGCAGATAAGTGTGTGTGACCTGTTTGTCTGTCTCATCAATGCCAGAAGCCCACAGTATTTATTCCTCTTTCCATCAACGGAATCTCAAGCCAGGAATGCCATAATGTATGTGTGACCAAAGGTTTGCTATATACCATTCCCCAACTTCCCTAATTTTCATATGCCTTCTAAAGGCAGAATGAATGACTGTTAAGCTGATCCCACTTGGCATCCTACTGGGAGTGAGACAAGATGTTTCACCAGCTTTTAAAGTACCAAGTAACCCCACAACCTACATCTTCTGACCCAACTGTCAGGAAAGCTGCACCCCAGCCTACAAAGTCTAAGACTGACAGCATAACTTCTTTGTGTCCCTTGATCATTTTCTCCCACAGGATTATAGGCAGGGTAATTTCCATGCTTTCCTCAGCCTAATCTCTTAACACCACAGAATCCTAAAAGGGCAAATAGAAAGTATTCTCAGTTAAGGTAGTTAAGAAAGGTATGGACTCCTACTTAGCTACCATTGCCATGGTGACATCAAAACTTTCAGAAGATTTAAATGCAGGGCTCTTTTTTTCCTTAGTCAAGGTGTACCTGGTCATCATTTTAAAATTTCATGTGGGGCAGTCAGCACAAAGCCTAGCATGGCCCACTGTATTGAAGGCCTTCATTAGAAATGTGCTCTTACAAAGACCTCTTTCCAAAAGGAGAGTCACTGTTATCACATAAAGTATGCTTTATATTGGAAAAGTTCAAACTGCAATCTTACAATGTAAAACTGCCCACTAAATTGACATACCTTTTATGGAAAACTTGATATTTGGTCATGATTACGTTGGTAAATAGAATTTATGAGATCCATTGTTGCAACCTCAACTCACTTTCTTCATTGTACCAAAGCTGCCCGTTATTGGGGCTGCATCCTTCTATAGATTACTTCAAAACCTGGTCCAGTTCAGAGATAAAAACCCTATAATCAGATTGTGAAAGTGCTATAGAGCCTAAATTGTTAGTGACTGCAGTAAGATTTCATTTTAACATTGTCACCGCCCCTTCCCAAGTCCTAATGAAATGATGGTGGAATATGATGCTGATCTGGAACATTGTACTGCATTGTGAATCTGGTCTGATTTTGGATGAAGCAGTTAATGATAGGTTCATGAGTGACAGTGAGTGACATTTGTAATGAAAATTTGTAGAGAAGACTACTTTTTGAACCAAATTTGACCCTGACTGTGAATACAGAGGAATGAGGCTCTCACTGTTACCTAGACAGCCTGATTTTTTAATTTCTCCAAATCTTTTGGATCTGATGTTATCTAGTCACCATTCTTCAAGTTAGGGTCTTGGACCCGATATCGGATCCAAGCCAGCATACTCAGAACATAGCTTAGCTCAAGCTCCTCCCCTCCTATAATGCTCTGCTGCCCTACACTCCCTCAGATCTCGTTTGCCACTCAGTCAGACGCAGATTGCTCAGCTCCTCTTAGTGTAAGTGTCTGTTTTGTAAGGTTTCTTAACTTTCGTGTATTTTTCTGAATTGTAGAGTTAGTATATAGTTATCCCTTCTGAGATATCCCATCCTGGTCGATTCTTACCTTTTTATTCTTGTCCCTTTCTCGGGGTTTTGTGTCTCGGTCTAGTTACTGTGGTGTGTAAGCAGTGGTTAGTTAGATTTAAGTTGTTCTTCGTGCTTGAGTGTTTTGGATGGTCTTATCGTGGTTTTGGAACTTTGGCTGTTTTTTTTTACTTTAGTGAGGTTGTTTCCTGGTTCAGTTATGTCAGATAAACCATTGGGCTTTAAAAGGTGCTCCTCTTGTGGGATGAGGAAAATTCCTATTTCCAACTCATGTGAGGAGTGCCTCTACTGTCTCACCGGCGACCGCCTCGAGGTGGAATGCGGCATTTGTGCCTCTTTCAACCAGAGGACTTTGGTCGACCGTCGCAACAAGCTCCTTATTAAAGTCATGGTCAAAGGAGGCCCCTTAGTCACTGGTTCCCCAGCCAAGGTGGGCTCTTCTGGGGCTAGAAAGAAGCTTTCTGTGGAGGAGGCCCCGACCAAGCATCCCAGTCTGTCGGATCCTAGGTCTTCGGATCCGGCTCCAGCCAGGGCAGTTTTCGATCTGAGATCTTTATGTCCCAGATCATCCAGGGAGTCCACTCCTGGATCCAAGGGTTCGGACTTGAAGCCCTCGGATCAGGTATCTTCGGTTTCCTCTTCCAGATGCAAGGATTTCCACTCCAGCCCTTCAGATCCAAGGGTGGGCACCATACCTATGGATCTGACCCTTTCGGATGTGAGAGATTTGAGAAGTGTTATTTTGGATCCTTTGCTGAGTTTGGTTCCGATTCATTCAGATCCGAGAGTCATGCTGGAGCTGATTGTAGTGGAGGATCTCCCTTTGGATCCAGTGTCTTCAAAGCAGGTTCTGTCTTCTCCGGGTTTGTCTCATTCTAGGGAATGCAAAAGTCGACATTCAGGCTTCAGGCTCAACTCTCCCAGTAGGTCCTCCATGTCCTCACGATCTTCCAGGAGTATCCTCCCTATGGATATGGACAAGATGATGCAGGCCTTTCTGAAAGCTCAGATGGAGTTGGGGCTTCTGGCTTCCTCGGCCCACAGGTCGGGAATCAAATCTCCCACTCCCCTTCTATCACTCTTCATCTGACCAGTGGCTTGGATTCTCAGGGACTGTTGAGAGGAGCAGAGGCTAGGGGAGCTCTGGGGCCCAGTTTGGGTCCTTCCCTGATGGGATCGGTGGTTGGTACTGTTTCTGTTCCCCCAGAACAGACCATCCAGCCAGTCAGGCCCAGGTCTATCGAGTTGGATTCAGGCCCGGGCTTTTCGGACCAGTCTCTTTTTCTAGGCACCTTGGGCTTTGACAGCTCTGGTCTGGTGCCATCCGGTAGAGTCAGGCCTGGGGGTCCACCTTCTCTTCCACTAGGGTTGTATTGGTGGGAGAGGGGGATGGAACCTCTTTTAGTCCTTCCGCTTTCCGGGCTGCCAAAAGATGTTTCTCTGCTATCAGAGCTGCTTCTCTCATGCACGATCATCCAACCCAGCCACAGTATCTGAACGGCTTGTGTCATCCTGCTTCCGTTCAGCCCGTCCGACTTAGCCTCCAGGGGGATGCCCCCCTGCAGGGGCCCCCCTCCTCTTCAGAGTCTTCCCCGCCAATCCTGACGGAGGAAGTTCCCAGGAAGAGGACTTGTAAGAGGAGACATCTTGACTCCCCTATGGAGTCCCTTACCGAGGATACAGATGCTGAGGGGGGACGGGTCCCCGAGATCTTCACCAGAGGACATCTGCTTTGGAGACATTCTCGAGATCCTCAAGGCCAAAGGTGGTTGGTCTACCCAAAGCCTGTTCTTGGAAGAAGACGTATTTCTGGAGGCTTTCGGTACGGGCCCATCTACCTCCTGGGTGTGTCCCCCTGCTGATCCCCTCATTGATCTTGTGGCCAGCAGGGCTTGAAAGGAGCCAGATACCATGGAGCCAGTGCCTAAGAAAGTGGACAAGTTTCTGAACCCTCCATCAGATAGAACCTTTTGGTCCAAAGTGGTCCTGGTTGATGCTATTGTGGTGGCTGTTGCCACCAAAAAGGAATTGGCAGAGCAGAGTTCTTCTGTCCATCCACTCAATCATGAATCAAGGGCTATGGACAGATTTTTAAAGTAGGTATTCACCTCTGCTGCTTTTAGCCTGTGAGCATTAAATTATCTTGCACATTTCACCCGTCTCCAGAGGGATTTGATAAAGGAACTATCTACTTCCTTCTCTGGGTCCATTTCTGAGGAGGAATTCAAGGTAGTTTCTCCAAAGCTGTCAACCCTTCATTCAGTTGTGAATTCATCCATGAGGCTATTTTCCAATGCTGCAGAAGGGTCCTCATGGGCGGCGGGCCCAGGTATCGCAATTAGGCATCATGCCTGTCTCTGTTTGAGTAGGTTTGCAGAGGCCTTCAAGACATCTTTTGTTAACGCCCCCTTTGATGGTTCCACACTCTTTGGTCCCACTGTGAAAGAGACTTTGACCTGCAGTGAACAGGAAGGGAAGACCTTGTTGGCCAGTGGGATCAGTTTTTCTGCCCTTCAGAGGTCCTTTTCCAAGACCCAAAAGGGGAGTAAGAAAATGTGGTTCAGGAAGGCACAGTCTCCCTTTCAAGATGTTCAGGAGAATTCCTCTTCCAGGGGACGGGGAAGAGGTTTCAATGGTAGATGTTGCCCCAGGGGCAGAGGAGGCCTGCAGGACCAAGGTTCCAGGGAACCCTTCTCCGAGAAACCTTTGCAGCGTCCCTGAGGCATTGCCCAACTGTCCATCCCTGGAGGCAGTTGGGGTCAGTTATCATTGCACCCACTAGCCTGAGCAAGTGTTACAAACAATCAGTGGGTGCTAGCAATTATATCCAGGGGTTATTGCATTCCCTTTTTGGAAATTCCCTCAACCAATCAGGAAGAGGCAGCCCAACAGGAGGTTGTAAACCTTTTTCAGAAAAGAGCCATCCAACAGTCCCCACAGGACAGAGAGGATCCGGAACTTATTCCTGCTTCTTTTTAGTTCCAAAGAAAACAGGAGACCTACATCCTATTTTGGATCTCAGTCACATGAACCAGTTTGTGCAGAAGTTTAAGTTTCGGATGGTCACTGTGCAGTCGATTGTGCCTATCTTGCACAGCAACAACTGGATGTGCTCAGTGAACCTCCAGGACACATACTACCATATAAAAATGGATCAACGGTCTGGGAGGTTTCTCCGCTTTCACTTGGGAATCGATCATTTTCATTTCCGGGCCCTGCCCTTCGGTCTCACCTCAGCTCCCCCGGGTGTTCAACAAATGCATGGTGGTGGGAGCAGCTCATCTCTGGCTGCTGGCAATCCAAGTTTTTCCCTATTTGGATGATTGGCTCCTGATGGCCCCTACAAGGCATCAACTACTGGACAATATTCACACCGTACTTTCCCTGTTCCATCTGCTGGGCATTAGAGTGAACATGGCAAAATCCTCTTTGATTCCAAACCAAAAGCTGGAGTTCATAGGCACTCTATTGGATACCACCTCTCAGGTCGCAGCCTTACCTCTTCTACAGGTGTCACTTATTCGCGACCAAGTTCGGGCCTTGCTGGAGCTAACCTGTCCTGTGGCCTCACTCATTCTCAGGGCTTTAGGATGGATGGCAGCTGCCATTTATTTGGTACCGATGGCTTGGTACCATATGAGGGTCCTTCAGTGAACCATTGCAGTTCAGTAGTCAGCATTGCTGCATCCCCTATCCTTTCCCATTCAGCTCACCCCATTGTGTCACAAGCATCTTTCGTGGTGTATTCATTCACCAGATCTTCTAGCGGGCAGGCCTTTCATTCCTCCAACTCCTGTGGTGACATTCACCTCGGACGCTTCCCTTCTGGGGTGGGGGGGACATTTACAGGGACAGACGATCCAAGGGACATGGTCGCCCTCAGGGACCAAACTGCACATCAACATTCTGGAGATGAGGGCAGTCCTTTTGTCATTGCAAACCTTTCAAGACTGCCTTCCTCAGGGAATGATTGCAGTTCTATCAGATAACATGGCTGTTGTCTGGCATATAAACAAGCAAGGGGGCACATGTTCTTGTCTGCTGTGTCGTGAGGCCATGAGGATCTGGGAGTGGGCTTTGGCCATGGGGCGCTTTCTCATTGCAATGCACATTCCTGGAGCATCCAACGTGTTGGCGGACAAATTGAGCAGGCCTATATTGACTCCTCACGAGTGGTCCCTGAACCCAGTGGTGGCTCAACATATCTTCCATTAGTGGGATTATCTGAGCTATGATCTGTCGGCATCTCCTCTCAACCACAAATGCAGCAACTTCTTTGCATTGATCCCCCCAGAGGGGGAATCCCCCAGGGACACGCTCACCCACGATTGGCCTCCAGGTCTCCTGTATCCTTTTCCTCCATTACCTCTAATTCCCAGAGTATTTCAGAAAGCCAGATGCCTCAAGAGTCAGCTGATCTTCATTGCCCTCTTTTGGCCTCAGCAGGTGTGGTTCCCTTTCCTACGGTCTCATTTGAGGCATCCACTCTGGGTGCTCGATCCAGTTCCAGATCTGCAATCTCATCCTTCACTCCTACTGTTCCCAAACCTTCAGACCCTACATCAGACAGCATGGTATGTCCACTTCCAGTGATTTTGGCTAAGTCCAGACTAGCTTCACCCGTAAAGGAGATTATTCTTGCTTCCCAGTGGTCCTCTACTAGGAAAGTTTATTCCAGTAAATGGAAGAGGTTTTTGGTTTGGGAAAAGAATAGGAATTTAGACCCCTTCTCTGCCCCTATTCCTGAAATACTTCCTTTTTGACCTCTCTCTTTAAGGAAGGGGCTATTTTTTCCACTATCAAGGTACAGTTGGCAGCGATTTCTAATTTTCACCTTGGTGGTAATTTTGCCTTTTTCTGCGCATCTCTGTGAGGCCCTTTTAAAAGCATTTTTTTCTTTACGGCCTCCTGTAAAAACCCCTTCTCCCCTCTGGGATCTGACTTTGGTCCTGCAGGCTTTGACAAAACCACCCTTTGAACCAGCGGCTTCGTGTGATATTAAATTTCTTTCCTGGAAGACTGCCATTTTAGTGGCAATAACTTCGGCAAAGAGAGTTTCGGAGTTGCAAGCTCTTACTATCAAGCTGCCCTACTTAGTTTTCCACAAGGACAGGGTGTCTGTGAAATCAGATGCATCCTTCATGCCTAAAGTGGCCTTACCAATGAATCTCAATCCATGTATTCATCTCCCAGTATTTTTTCCTAACTATTCCAATAAAGGGGAATATATTCTGCACACATTGGATGTTCATCATCAACTTCAATTTTATATACATAGAATGCTAGAATTTAGGCATTCAGACCAACTATTAGTCGCATTCTCTTTGAATAGAAAGGGTATTTCAAAAGTCACAGTTTCCTATTGGATTTCGCAGTGTATTTCCTTCATTTATTCTTCAGAAGATATTTCCTTGACTACACCAGCGAGGGCTCATTCTACCAGGGCAGTTTCTACTTCCACTGCCTTTGCAGATCATCAATCTTTAGATGACATTAATGCAGCAGCAACGTGGTCTTCTCCCCACACTTTCATTTCCCACTATAAGTTGGATTTAGTTTCCAAAAGAAGGGCTTCATTTGGCTCCATGGTTCTTCGGCATGTCCTTCCTTGAGACCTCCCAGGATTTAGGAAGCTGGTGACTCTGACCCTAATGTGAGGAATGGTGACTAGATAACATCAGATTTATAGTTATGTACTTACCATAACTTGGCATCTGTGTTATCTGTAGTTACCATTCATCACGATCCCACCCTCCAGCCTCCTTCCTGGAAGATTGGTTGGATGTGGGGTTTCTGTTTTGCTTAAATACTTTTGTCTGTCTTCCTTCCTTATGCAAACTCGATTTGAGGGAGTGTAGAGCAGCAGAACATTATGGGTGGGGAGGAGCCTGAACTAAGCTATGTTATGCGTATGCTGGCTCAGATCCGATATCAGATCCAAGACCCTAAAGTGATGAATGGTGACTACAAATAACACAGATACCAAGTTATGGTAAGTAAATAACTATAAGTTTCTAAAAAAGCAAACAAGTGAAAAAACCAAAGAACTGTAGGCACGAAAGGAACGAACTGGATGCCAGAGAAATAGTAAATACAAATTTATTGAGCGCTTTCGTCACAATTACGTATGATTTCTTCAGAATGAAAATCACAATCCCACACTCCATTTTATAATAAAATCAGTTGCCAAATTACCATACATAATTAATATACATATGTAATTTTAAAGAAACAGGCTCCCTTGTGGTTATATTCAAAAGAAAACAATATAAAAACAGCTGTTAATAAATCCAAATCCTGATGTAAGTTACAATACTAATCAGTGAAAGAATGTTTCCTATAAGTGCAAGTATGATAAAATACAAAATAAATAAGTGAGAACAGTAAAACAATATATGTAAAAATAGTAGCCATAATAACAACATTATCCCCCTTAAAAAAGAAAATCAGCTTTTAGTTTTAAAAAAACTACTGAGAGAAACCATTTCATTGAGTCCTGGACTTGTAGTAGCATTTACCCTCAGTTGCCATAATAATTCTTTAAATTCTAATAACTGATCAATGGGGCCACATTTCTCGTCCACTACAAGCTGTTCTAAGACTGTAAACTTAAAATAGTGACCTGGGTGAGTATTGACATGTTTGGCCAATGCATTTTTTAGATCACATTTCCCAATATCATAAGTATGCCGGTATATGCGTGTCCTGAACGCATTCTTGGTTTTACCTATATAAAAGCTGAAACACTCCTGACATATACCTGCATAAATCACATATTTAGCTCCTCACTTGTTTTTCTGATTAAATCTCACCCAGCCATTTCCATCTATGAAGACCTTATCGCCCTCCGAAATATATTTGCACTGCGTACACTGCCCACATTTTGTCATTTTACCTACAACACATTGTGTTCCTACCTTTATCTCTTTCTAGTAGGTTCTTTACACTGGTGTCCTTTTTGTACACTACTACGGGTGCCTCACCTATTTTCACCCCTATGGTCTCATCACTTCTTAAAATAAACCAATTTTTGGAAATAATGTCACAAATCAGAGGGAATTGCCTGCCCTGACCCCATTGTTGGGATGTTTCTGTATTCTGTCGGTAATGTGATATAAACACTACTTTTAGATCTATGCAAAGCATTCAATGCAGTATCACACCCCAAACCATTACAACAGCTAAGATAAACTGGTTGTTCACCAAACACCTTGGCATGGTTTTCTAGCTACCTTAGTAATAAAAAACAATCCATCAAAAGCCAAAGCAAACAATCTGATTTTCTGGACAATAGCATAGGAGTCCCACAAGGCTCTATCTTAGGGCCTCTACTGTTTAATGTTTTTATCAATGATCTCCACAAGGCATCCTGGTAAAGCACAATCTTTCAGTATGCAGATGATTCTACAGTAATGTCTTCTGCTACCAACTTTTCCAACCAGATTAAAATCACACAAAATGCCTTTACATCCTTAGATACATGGCTAAACAATGCTCAATTTCTGCTAAACCCCCCAAAAATCCAATATCCTATTATTCTGAACAAAAACACCACCATTAGACTTTAAAATTCTCTCACACAACAGCACAATAATTGGAATAGTAAAAAAACATAAAATTATTAGGCATAACTATTGATGATAAACTTTGTTTTGATCAACATATTCATAACTCAGTAAAAAAGACCCATTTCAAACTTGGCAGGTTGTACCGTCACAAACTCTATCTAGACAAACAAACAAACATCAGCCTTGCTAACACTCTACTTCTCCCTTCTTCCTCTGTGGTAACCCTATCTTCACCAACCTTCACACATCTTTTATCAATAAACTACAAACGTTATTATAAAATAGCAAAATCTGCCATAGGGGCCACTGTCATTCAATTTCAGAACTAAATTGGCTTGAATTCCCTCACTACCTTCAGTTCACCCAACTAACTCTTGCCCATAAATTAATATATAAGCCCAGTAGCTGCCCCTCTCTCCACTCTTATCATATAAACATACATTTAACAACTACCAGGACAATTCACTCAACTAGTGAACAGCTCCTAAGTATGAGCAAACCCAAAAAAAAAGCGGGACAAAGCTTATATTCCTATTGTATTACAAAACTATGAAATATCCTTTCCTCCTACATCACACAACTAGACACACTAAGGCCTCCCAAAACTTTTAAACAGCTTTTACCTTAACAATCCTATCTGTGCTCTAAAACCTAAGCCTCCATAAACTTTATACCTTTTTTTTCTCCTTTGTCAACATTTCACCTCTTTTCTTTATACTCCAGTGGTATTACTACATTCTCATTGTACATAATGTAATATACATCATATATTGTACTATAATTTTTTTTTCTTGTCAGTGAACATGTTTGTGCTTATACGTACTTTTTTGATTAATCTTTGTATAAATGTCTTTCTTCTTTTTCATTATTTGTGGAGCTCTTCTCCCCGGGCCTCTATTGAAAATGGGTTTCTGACCCAGTGGACTTTCCCAGTCAATCAATGTTAATAAATAAAAAATATGTCTGCAGCACATTTGCCACAATGTGTATTCACATGTGCAGCAAAGCACAACAAATGTGTAACATGGGCACAGCTAGGACTCCATACAAAGAATACACAGCAAAGTGCCATCCTTGCTTATTTAATGAATGGATAAGAAATCAGATGGTTTCTTCTGTGCTGCAAAGCACACACACAAAAAGAAAACCCTAGCAGACCATAACAATGTTCATCTAAAACAGCTGATAGCTGTACAGTAAGGCCTACTGTAACATTAAAAATAGTTATTCATCCTTATGATAGTATAGTCTGGTTGTCTCTCTTTAATCTCGTCTTCTCACTGGCAGAGGAGATAATGGTGTTACCTCTTTGGATCTCTATACTTGTGCTGGTACTGCTCTCCAGAGCTCACCACCCTGCAAGTGAATGCTAGGCATCAATGCTTTACAGAAAGCCTTCATATTAATCCCTTGACAGTCTTTCCAATGCTGCATATGCACTGGGTGAAAAAAAAAAACATGCAGGAGCCCTGCCATACTTGGGTGTTGCAGAAGTAATAGCCACTTGCCTGGTTGAATACAGTAGAAGTGAAATCTGAGCTCCTATTCCACATGACATGGAAAGTAGAATGTCACAGCAGTTTTGTCACTGCATTGTACAAGGTATAGCTGCTACAATAATGATGAGATCAGTGGGGCAGTAGGTGTTTTTGTAACCAGCATAGTCCTGCATACACACATTGATCCACATGTGTTTCCATAGGTGGACTTCCGCTGTTGTGGTGCAAAAACAATAGTCAGAAAATTACAGTAGAATATATGTATGTGTGTGTGTGTGTGTGTGTGTGTGTGTGTGTCTATATATATATATATATATATATATATATATATATATATATATATATACAGACACACACACACACACACACACACACACACACACACACACACACACACACACATACACGTATAAGAGACAGCTGTTCTACTGGTGGCTCATTGGATACACTATAGGCATATTGTATACAACGATAAGCCAGATAACTGCATAGTGCAGCAGGTATGTTGGAGGGTAACTGACATGACATAATGTACAAGGAACAGGGTACAGGATAGAGCTGATGCCATGTCTGCTACCAGGGATTCTTCCAGAGCAAACTGTTCATTTACAGAGATGCAGCATTCCTTAACAATGATAAAAGGTATAATTGACAAGACACTGATTCTGGGATGTTTTATTGCTTTATTTATTTAACATTTGTTTACCAGGAAGGTCCGACTGGGACAGGGCCCAGCCTGGATCAGAAACACTCCGGATGCATGTCTTTGGAATCTAGGAGGAAACCAGAGCACCCGGAGGAAACCAGAGCACCCAGAGGGATCCCACATGAATATAGGGAGGACATGCAGACTCCACACAGAAGACACTCCAGCCAAGAATCGAACTGGAGAATGTCTTGCTATGAGGCGACAGTACTAACTACTGCAACACTAAGCTGCCTGATGTAGTCAGGATGTGGAAGCAGTACTGATTAGAAAAGCATGTTTCTTTTGTGGATGTCTCAATTGAGCATTGGATAATGCTCGTAATATTAGGTCATTGACCTGGTGCCCACAGAGTTCACCATGTGCTTTATAGTCAACCAATAACATTGTGGTTTCAATTATGGACACCCGGAGCTCATGCAAGGGATGCCTGTGTGTCTTGGGGGGGATGTACCAAGTGAGTTGTAAGATATACCCTTGTAAGCCAGCACTAGGAAGCACCTCGTTCAGTGTATTCACACATACCATACTATAAATCTGTTACACAGGGATTTCAGGCAGCAACAGACACAACCTGCACCAAATGGTGTGTGAGTATTGTGCACATTTATGGAATGCAGCTGTCCTCTGATTCACAGATGGTGGTGGTTGTAGGCATCACACATATGTCAACACTGATGCAGTTATGTTATTTGTTTGATCTCACAGGTGCCACTGTGAGAAGATTCAGCAGTACAAGTCTGCAGATGCCTGAGAACAGCACATCTACAGAGGGCTGACAGTAATGGCATTCTGTCCATGCCCCAACCAGAGGACACAGTCGAACTGTTAGAAAAACTAACAGTAGAAGAAATATTCCATTGCCCCAGAGCTGATAGTATTTTAGTAGTCCATAATGTCTTGCCTGTTTTACCAGTGCTTAGTGAAGGACATTCTGGTCACATGTATCCCACATATAGTAGACAGGTAGCAAAAACACTGGCAGTACCCACAAGATACACAACCTCCAAGGTACAAACACAACGCACGGGGAGAGAGGCTTATGAGTGCCCAGCGATAATCTCTGGATTGCATGTTACATGGTACTGGTTAGCTCTCCAACCAACAAATATACACTGCAGTGATCCAGGTATTGGTCAGTGCTGTTCAGACAAATTTGAAAGTGGCCAGTCTGCTCTGCAGCACCTGTATGAAAATATCCATGGTCTCCATGACTTCTTCCAAACACTGCAAAAAGAGTACTACACTAAACAGCCATTAGAGGGTCTCTGCTGCTGCTTGTACATGGCAGATATGGTTGAGTAAGGGATGGTTGCACATTGCAGGTAGCACTCCCACTTTGGACATGTTTTTGCCTCTGCCGTCAACTCTACTGTTGGCCATGGTCACTTATGTGGACAAGGACAATACTATTCTGACTCTACTGCCACTTCTTCCCCTGACTGTGGACACTTATGTGAACATGGATGATGATCTTCTGGCCCTGCCATCACCTCAATCCATGGCTGTAGAACGCCTGCTCAATGTGTACAATGTTTCTTCAGTTCTCACAGCAGAGTTAGTGTGTTATGATTCAGCAATGGCCCACTACTCAGTACGTACCCCCAGAATGACACATACCGGTGGCAAGACAGGCTATAGTGACAGCCAGCACCTGCCATGACCCACTCTAAGCTGTCTTCCCTTTGATTATTTTCCTGTCTATGTCTGCTGAAATGAATGACTACCCTCTGACTTTAATCCCCAAACATTCAAAGTAGCCATTTCATTTTACAGTTTCTACCGCACAAGTATTACCTCCTAGCTGCGTTTTTTTTTCTTGTAATTCATTGCTGTGTGGTATAAAATCGAGGTAAACAATGTAATATAAAATTGGGGGAAATGTATTGTTAAATTGCCAAAGACTCTTAACAGAGCCTGCAGAATTTTTTTTTAACATTAGTGAATAACAATGACCTTCAGTCCATATTCATCAGCTTTTATGCTCAAATATACATTACTTGTAGAGAAGTTTTGCCATACAAACCAAGATCTCAGACTGGTATAGATACTAAAATAATGCATGTTACAAAGTATCACTGCCTAATACACATTGACATTTTTGCAAATACCAAAGTATATGTGAACTGTAATACTTGAGAAGAAAGTGACAGTACAAAACTGTGTCCTGTTTGTTATGGATGCTATATTATACTGATAACTGGTGCCGACTGACAGAGTAAAACTACACATGGCTAACATGGTTTAGCAATGAGTGTGAAACTTGAGAGGATGAATTTTGAAAGGAGTTAGTGAATCCGCGCTGAATGTGGGTTAAGTTATGATTATTATTCAACAGTGGAGTTACTTAAAATGTAGTTTACCTAAAAAAATCACACGAAGAAGACTTTTTTATCCATTTTGCAGAGTCTGAGTGGTTGTGCTGAAAACATCAAGTCTGGAAAACTTTTAGTAAGCTGCACAAAAGCACTTTAATCTAAGTGCGGGTGCACATACAGTACTTTAGGATGTGTTGCTGCTTAACTTGGTAACATTTAATAGAGGAGGAAAACTATGTTAAATAGAAATGTGAATATTTTGAATTTATTGTACATCTGTTCTTTCTGGTTTACCAGTGGACTTGTAATTGGGACAATTTTACTGGTGTTTTCAGCTTAACTGTGGTTAAATGTAATTTACAAAATTAAAAGAACACCATATAGCCAATCAGATAGCCAAGAAGCATGGCTATATTTCGAAGCTATATGCAAGTTCTGCGGTGTCTAAAAGTAGTGAGTAGTGTATTATAGATTGTTTCTCTGAGGTGAGATAAAACCTGCACTAAGATTTAAACCAGGGGGCATTCCCTTTAAGTACACACCAGCGTGTGTAAGTGAGAACAACAGTTTTCTATATGAAATTTGAAAGTTTCACAAGGTCTGTGTACATTACAAGAAAAAAAAAGAAAGAAAAATAGAAGATAATTTATTAAATCATCATTTTTAAAGTAATTTATGTAGGCTTATCTTGTACAGGTATGTCTGTATGGGAATGAATGGTGATGTGGTAACTTGGAATGAACTTGCTATTGTCTGCATTAGTGGTGAGGAGACGTTTTTTATACTTTTAGATGCATATGTTATAAGTACATGGATGGGAGAAGGAGTAAACAGTTTATTGACCCAAACTTTTCTTAGGCAAGGTATCAAACCCATCCAGGTGATTTTATGTGGTTCAACCCAGGTAACGAGAAGAATATGAAGAACCACATAGAGATTTACAGAATCATATCTGAAGTGATTTGAACAGTAGGATTCATAGTGCTTACTTTCTTTCACAACTAACACTCTGTTTTCTGATTTGACACATTTTAGGGCCACGTGGTCCCCCAGGTCCCCAAGGTCCAATTGGTTATACTGGTCTTACTGGACCCAAAGGCAAAGATGGTCCTCCTGGAAAGCAAGGACCCGTTGGTCCAATGGGTCCTCCAGGTAAGCTGGTCCTATAGTTATGTGCATGTCATAAACTACTAGAAGTTACAATGAACAAATTTTCTTTTGCCTATCAAATGTCCAAAGTGGTTTGTTGTAAAAGCATAATTTCTGCTTTCTCTAGGTGTACTTTCTGTTCTTTGTGCATTTTATTGGACATTGTTAAGATAAAATCACCTTTATTTCTACTGCAGTTTAACAGCTTCTTCTATACTTGTCAAGAGAACAAAATTGCAGAATGATAATTGTGCTTCACAGCTTTGACTTTTGTTTGTTAATTTCTAAGCTCACTTACAACTTTTCCTAATTCTCTCTCTCACTCTCTTTCATTAGCCTGTCTTATATTAGACACAACACACACACTCACACACACACACACACACACACACACACACACACACACACACACACACACACACACATACACACCCTTGATTTTATGACATTATATCACCGACTCTCTAGACTGACATTAACATTGACCCCAAAAGATTGAAATCCATAAAATTAAAATAAACATGCCCCCTGCAGCGTATATATATATATATATATATATATATATATATATATATATATATATATATATATATATATATATATATATATATATATATATTTACACACCAACTGTGTGATTGCATAACATCAGGGGTATGGCAAATTCCCCCTCTTCAGTATGTACCAGTTCTCCCAAACAAATGCCGGCATTGTTTAATCTAATGAAATTTCAGTGCAAAAGGGTGGCTAACAACACATTTGATGTTCTGAACACTTGATTAACAAACAAAACTCATCAAGATGTATCTTTATCTATATATCTATATATCTATATATAGATAGATATATATATATGTGTGTATGTGTGTGTGTGTGTGTGTGTGTGTGTGTGTGTGTGTGTGTGTGTGTATCTATGTCAAATTATCAAAGTTCTGAAACTTCAAAGTTCATATGGCCAAGACCGTATGATCTAAGTTTCAGAAAATCAAATGATAACAAAAAAATACTATTTTTAAAGTTTTTGCAGGGGGGGGGGCAATCCCCCCCCTGCATCACTCACACCCCCTGCTAATTAAGTATACCAACTTTGAGATCACACTACATTGCGGAAAAGGTAAATGGACCATTCTGCACTGTATCACGATCTCTATTCAGGATGTTCGAAGTTTCAAAACTTCGATCATATTGTCTCGCCCATATGACTTTCGAAGTTAGGGACCCATATATATATATAGATATATATATATATATATATATATATATATATATATATATATACATATATATATATATATATATGTAGATGGGATCCGGACACATGCTCGACTAGCATATGTCTGAATTACAAAACATCGAACACACATACACGAAAGCGCTTAACATCAAAAAGCACTTCCGTGTATGTGTGCCTGTTTCGTAGATTGGACTACACTGCGGGTTAGGGAAAATTCCCTTTTCCCCACTGTAGTGCAATCTCAGTGTGAGAATATTAAAGTAGGGGGGTGCAGGGGGGCTTCAAATATAGATTTTTTTTTTTTTGAACTACACATACATGGAAGTGCTTTTCGATGTTAAGCCCTTTCGTGTATGTGTGTTTCAATGTTTTGTGATTCGGGCACATGCTAGTCGAGCATGTGTCCTAGACCCATGTAGATATATAGATAGGTATGTAGATATATCTAAATCTAATATATATATATATATATATATATATATATATATATATATATATATATAGATACATCTATATATTTAGTTATATATATATGTGAGTGCATGTGTGTGTAACATGCACATGTATATATATATTTTTACAAACTGTGAAAATTAAATAAAGTGTTTTTCTTGTCTTTGTCACTGTTCAGATCTGCAAGTTTTCAACTAATTACTGTATGCGTTCCTTGGATGCATCAAAGATTTATGTTCGTGCTTGTATGCCAAAATATGCATTTGTATTATGTCTTTACTACAGATAGTAGCTGAAAATTATCCATAGAAGAACTCACAAACCTTGTTATCAAATAATAAACAAATAAATGAGTTCTTTCCTCAGGTTCAGGTTTTGACTTCCTTGCACCGACTGTATAGTCTTATTTACCTGTAACATCTTAATTTGAGACCAGATGGCATAATGGTTAAGGTCTTCATCTCCCATGCACAAGGTGCAAGGTTAGATCCTGACCTCCGACCACTGCCTGTTTGGAGTTTGCACATTCTCCCTGTGTCTCCGCTGGCTTTATCTCACATCCGAAAAACGTGCTGTTTCCATCTCAAACTCACCAATGGAGCTGTGGGCAGCAGCACAGACTCTACATGGTGCCCTATAGGGGGTAGAGTTGTATAGACCAACCGCTTTGGGCATCTACTGTGGTGCACAGTATCCTCAAGATAGGAGAACACAGATCACAGACTGCATGCCATGGCAGGGCTAGTCACTCAATGGGGCAAAAATATGGCTCTAGGTGATTCAGTCATGTTGATGAATGTTGCCAAAATGGGCATGGGTAGTTACCGGTGGTAAATGGGTTGAGGATCTGACCTACGCCAGAGATCCTTGCTAATGGTGGGAGGGGTATATGCACCCCTATTGGCCAGTGTGTGCCTGCCATAAAGCCCAGCAGCCCTGTGCCAGTAATGGCCGGTGTCTAGTTTCTCAGCCTGAATTACCTGGGATAGCTCTGTTGAATGAAAGCTAAACGTAAAATACAACTATGAACTGAGAATTGCTATGCTTAATGTAGGTTCACTGACAGGATGCAGCTTGGAAGTGGATGACATGATGATATGGAGGAGGCTGGCTGGACATCCTTTTTATCCAAGAGATGAGATGGAACAGCAGTGCAGCAAAGGCACTTGGCTTGGGATCCAGACTGTACTACTCAGGAGGGGGACAGACTAGAAATGGTGTAGGAATTATCATGAGAGAGAGGCTCCAGAAGGCAGTGAGGAATGTCATCAGAATTAATGATCAACTCATGGCAATCAGACTCCAGTGTAATAATAGGGCAGTATTCATATACTCCACAGCAGGGTTATGATCGTGAGGAAAAGAGTGCATTCAGACAGCAGCTGCAGGACTTACTAGATAAAGCAGGGCAACATGAATTGGTGTTGATAATGGGTGACTTGAATGCACATATCGGGACAGACAGAACAGGATTTGAGGACTTCCTGTGTCCACATGGGTGGGGCAGCAGGAATAAAGAAGGAGAAGCCATTCTAGACTTCTGTCTGGCAAATGGCTTGATAGTAGCCAACAAATGGTTCGGAAAGAGAGACAGTTACAAGATCACATAGAAGAGTAGCAAACATGCAACTCAGGTAGACTTCCTGTTAGTAAGAAAAATGCACTGGGATAGAATCCATTATTGCAAAGTCATCCCCAGTGAAACAGTTGGCCCAGAGAATAAACCAGTAGTTGTCACAATCAGTTGCAAGCAGTGGTCAGAGAAGGTTCTAAGGACAACAGAGACCAGGCTGAAGACCTGGAAGTTGACTGGAGACAAAGTACAATAGTTCAAGGAATTACTCAGGGCTCTAGCACCCCATCAAGAGGAGGAAATAGGTGGAGTTGAACGAGAATGGCAGCGCCTAAAAACAGCATGTGTTAAGACCACAGAAAAGATATGTGGCTGAGCCAGGTATGGAAATAAGGTACATAAGGAAAGCTAGTGGTGGAATGCAGAAGTCCAGAAAGTCATCAAAAGAAAGAAGTGGGAGATAGAAAAGACTGACCAGGCTAGGAAGGACTACTGGTTGGCTTACAAAGAAGCTAAGAAAGAAGTTGCAATAGCAAAGAATAGGGCATCAGAGGCACTCTACCAACTTCTGGAAAGTGACTTAGTAAGTGGCACAAAGAAACTATATCAGGTTGCAAGGCAGAGACAGAAAGATAAAGAAGATACTCAGACACCATTCATAAGGGATGCCAGCAACAACCTGCTCACCAGTCCACAGGACATCACAGGCAGATGGAAGGAGTATTTCCAGCAGCTTCTGAATGAAGAAAACCCCACAGAAGCTGTACTGCCCCAGAAATAGCCTACGATGAGAGAAGAAGAGGAGCCCACCTTAGAAGAAGTAAGAACAGCACTAAGGAAGATGAAGTCAAGGAAAGTAGCAGGCTCAGATGAGGTCACAGCAGATATGATAAAGATGTTGGGTGAGATAGGGGAGAAATGGCTCCTGAGGGTACTTATAGCAGTGTGGAAAGAAAGGCGTATCCCAGATGACCGGAGAATAAGCATACTCATGCCAGTGTACAAGAACAAAGGGGACAGCCACAACTGTGAGCAGTACAGAGGCATCAAACTCCTATCACATTGCATGAAAGTTCTGGAGACGGTGACTGATAAATGGATACATTAGTAGAATGTAAGATGGGAGATGAGCTATTCAGATCAGGATGCAGTACAGTTGACCTGACGTTTGCAGTAAGACAGCTACTTGAGAAGAAGCTAAAGATGAGGAGTGAGTCCAGCTGGGCATTCCTAGACTTGGAGAAAGCATATGACAAGGTCCCAAGAAAGCTGATCTGGGCAGTACTGGGGTGGTTTGAAGTCTCAGAAACATTGGTAGAATTAGTGCAGGCTATATACAAGGACCTAATGACTCAAGTACGAACAGTGATCGACCTCACAGAGGGATTCCCAGTGGGAGTAGGTGCACACCAGGGTTCAGCTCTGAGCCCACTGCTGTTCATACTGGTGATGGACTCCATTAGCAAACAGGTCAGAGGGGATAGATCAACAAAGTTGCTGTATGCAGATGATGTGGCATTCCAGGCAGATTCTGAGCTAGAACTTCAGCAAAGCATAGGGGAATGGAATGCAAAACTGAAGGCACATGGGTGAAATTAAGCACAGATAAGATGGTGGTCATGGCAGCAACTTGGGGAAATCATAAGAAGCTGAGAAAAGAGATAGAAGGGAAGACAGTGGAACAGGTAAACAGCTTCAAGTATCTGGGAGGGGTGGTTGAGGAGAAGGGAAGTCTGAATAAAGAGGTCAAAGCTAGAATCTGAGGGAATGCAGCTAACTGACATAGAGTGTCAGGTGTAGTCTATGACAGAAGAATGCCTAAGAGGCTGAAAAGTAAGTTGTACAAGACAGTGGTGCAACCAGTGCTACTGTGTGGTACAGAAACCTGGGCAGAAAAGGCAGAACAGTTGAAGAAGCTACAGGTGATGGAGAAGGGTGGTAGGATGCACATTGTGGGGCAGATTTATTTATTTTATTTATTTATTTTACATTTGTTAACCGGGGGGGTCTGACTGAGCCGACAAGGCCCTTTTTCAGCAGAGGCCCGGGGAGAAAAGCTCCACAAAGAAAAATTACAGACACATTTAGTTATTTAGACATGATCAGTATACACACAAATTACAGGAGACATGTTTTTACAGTGGTATGCGGCACAAACAGTTACAGTGGAGAGAACAAACAAAAAAATATTAATTTTAAAAATAAAGGTAATTAATAGATGTGTGGTGTACAGCTGAAATTTGGAACATAGGTAGAATACATACATAGTACACAGGTACAGTGCATACATTGTAGATTAGCCAGTGTTTGTGAGTAAGATTGAAAACTATTTTCAATTGCTCTAGATTTTGTATGTACGTGTTATCTGCTTTCACTAGTCTGGGGAGCAATCATGGCACTGCCAACTTTCCTAGAGATGTTGCCTGATGAGGTCTTTAAGGGAGGCTTTGGATGATGTTTTTTGAATGCTTGTAGGGACAGAGTTCCATTTTTTGCCACTGAACTACTATATAGTGCATCTCCAAAGCTAGTGTAGCTGTTGGTGACTTCTAGTAGTAGTTTACTTGATGATCTAAGAGGCCTTTTGGCTGAGTGATGTTGTACTAGGTTTTTGAGGGCAGAACACTTATTGGGGAGGTAATAGATAGAATGACAGAGGCAGAGCTGATTGTAGGTTAGGAGGTTGGGCAGTTCAAGCCAGTGGAGCTGTCTCAAAGCAGTACAGTGATGAGTTCTATATGAGCAATTTGCAGCAAAGTGGGCAATTCTGTTATAGCAGGCTTCCATTTTGCTTAGTTCAGTTTTGTTGAGATTAGTCAGAATGGGAGATGCATAGAGTAGGGTGGATAGAAGTTGGGAGCGAGCAATGGCTGATCTTGTGTTGTTGGTAAGAAATGGTTTGATACGGCAGAGTGACCCCAGTTTGGCATGTACTTTTTTAATAGTTAAGTTGAGATGATTATCAAATTTTAGGTGGGAGTCTATGGTTATTCCCAATAGCTTAGCCTGTGCCACTGGAGCAACTGGAGTAGCATTAGTGGAGGAGATAGTGAATTGACTGTTAGTGTTTTTGTTAGAACTGGTTATAATCATAAGCTACATTTTCTTTGGATTGAGGATACGTTGGGCTTTGGTAAGGTAGTTTTCAATGTCAGAGAATGCTAGTTGAGTTGTTTGCAGGAGGGTGGGAATGTTTTGTGCAGCACAGATTAAGGTAGTGTCATCTGCATACTGAATTATAGATGCATGCTGTGTGGAGGTATGGAGGTCATTTGTGAAGACTGTGAATAGTAGTGGTCCTAAGCTAGAACCCTGTGGGACTCCTATAGGTATGGGCAGCTGAGGAGAGAGATAATTTTCCCATTTCACAGCTTGTTACCTGTCAGTTAAGTAGCTTTGGAACCAGGTAAGAGTGGAATTTGATAGATGATATTGGTTTAGTTTGTTAAGCAGGATTTGGTGTGAGACTGTGTCAGATGCTTTGGGCATATCCAAAAAAAGAGTTGACACTTGTAGGCCTTTCATTTTTGAGACGGTTTACTGTGTCTGTGAAGCAGAGGAGGGCTGTAGTGGTACTATGGGCAGGTCTGAAACCATGCCTAATAGGTGACAGGATGTTGCTGTCTAGGAGATAGTTTAGCATCTGGGTATGGATGCATTTTTCTAGGATTTTGGCCAGGGGGGAGAGTAAAGCAATGGGTCTGTAGTTATTAAGTTCAGTGGAGGTCTCACCTTTATGTATGGGTGTAACATAGGATATTTTCCAGAGTTTGGGCACATAGTTTTCAACAATTGATTTAGTTATGAGAGTGGAGACTGGGATAGCAATAGCATCTGCTGTGAGTTTCAAGAAATAGCCGGTGAGTAGGTCGGCTGCTGTTGATAAGGTTTTTAGTTTGGAGAGCATGCTTTTGATTGAAGTGGTGGAAACTGTTTTGAGGGTAAAGCTTGTTTTAGTGTTATTTGTGTTGGGGGGGAGGGGATAGTGAGGAAAGAACTGTCCTGTGATACTAAGGATAGAATTGAGTTCACAAAGTGGGAGATGAATTGTGTTTCGATGGGAACTTTAGTGTCAGGGGTGGTTGGTTTGGGGGTAGCCTTTTGGGTGGATTTTAGTAGCTGGTTTATATTTTTCCAAAATTTTTGGGGGTTGTGTTGGTATTTAGTTTGTAACGTTGTGTAGTAGGATTTTTTTGTCCATCCTAATGCATTTTTGCATGGTTGTGCAGTTCTTGGTACTTAGTTAGGCTTTGTGTTTCTTTGTGTTTTTGATAGTAAAGCCAGGCAGTGTCTCTGGACTTGAGGATTTATTTGGTTTCTTTACTGAGCCAGGGGTTTGTAGAGGTTCTAACCTTGATTTTGCACAATGGAGCGACAGTGTCTAGGTGGTGTAGAAATGTTTTGTTGAAATATGCTACAGCCTGGTCAAGTGGGAGGGTTTTTAGGGGGGTCCAGTCACAGTTGCAGAGTAAAGTGTTGAGGACTTCAGAGCCAACCAAGACAAAAGAAAAGTAAGTATTACTTTACAAATCTGAACTCTTTTAAAACAAATTCCTGAGGTCAAATGGCTTACCGGCAAACATAATGTAATTGCTGAGGAGCACTTATGTCCTGGTGGGGGACTAGAAATTTAAAGATGGCTCCATGCTCAGCAGGATTCTAATATAGACTTTGTATTGGGGGAGGGAGATAGCACAAGGGGTGTAAACCAGGTGGAATGCAAAGAAACCAGAGAGGCAATCAGTGGAAATCAGTGAAGGCCTCAGAGGGGGTAAGTAATAATTGAAACTACCTGTAAAGTGAAGGAGAGAAGAGACAGCAAACTTTATTAAGGTTGGGAGTGTGTCTTCAGATTGACTTGCTGATTAGTAACCAGTTTGTGCACAGATTAGAGTAGGGAGATACATTAGCAATGAAGGGGAATGTATAGAGATGCAAATAAACAGGTGGGCCTCCAAGTGATACAAACTAAGGCAGAAAGCACTGAGAGGGCTGCTTGATGGTTAATTTAGTCACAGGGATGTGAATTAAATGTATACTGTCTATTGGACAGTTAGGAGATTACTGTACTAACGGGGGATGGGGACACAAGGCTACAACAGTCAGTTTTATTAGCAAGCTGAGAACTACTAAGAAATACTGCTAATGTAATAGCTTCACTCTCATAAAACATACAAGTAGAATGCCTGGGTGGACTGACCCTGCTCTTGAGGCTCAAAATGTATATCCTTGTTTAGTTTGCAGTACTGATTCCTTTTTATACTGTATGGGTGGAGTGGTAGCCGAAGACTGTAGATTTGCTTGAGTGTGCTCTGAAGAGAGAGAGAGAAAAAGAGAGGATGAAGCTAGTAGAAGGAGACAAAGACAGGTCAAAGGAAGTAATTAGGAGATAGGAGGGTGTAAAAGATACAAATCTGAGGATAGTGTGGATAAAGCAGGAGAATAGATGCTACTGCTACAGTGTGAGAGTGATTCAACAGTAACCACATCACAGTGCCATAACTTAGTTTGGAAACAGGTTAATAAATCATGCACAATACATTTATCAGCCAATTATCCTGTGCATACAAGAAAAAGGAAAATGAACACAACAGCACAGCTGAAGCAGTAGCAGAGACAACTGTAGTGCTAAGTCAGTAAATACTGTTTCTAACTCCAAGACTAGGTCAATTAGATGTACATTACAGTTATAACAGCAGTTTTAGTAGCATAGAGACAACATAGCTGCAGTGGTAGTGTCAGTAAAAACACAATTCCTGAATGACAGAATCAACCAGTTAAATAAACAAATAAGCAGATTAGTAGTCAGGAATCAGAAAAATGAATACTAATTGAATACATCCAAATACAGCAAAAAGTAAGTATTACTTTACAAATCTGAACACTTTTAAAACAAATTCCTGAGGTCTAATGGCTTACCATGATGAAGAAATGAGGAAATAAGAGCAGAAGCCAAAGTAGCTCCAATTGCAGAAAATATCAAGGAGAACTGATTACGGTGGTTTGGACATGTGCAGAAAAGCAGAAGACAATCTGGTGAGGAAGATTTGGGACAGACAGGAAGAATGTAAGAGGAAGCGAGGATGTCCAGGAAAGAAGTGGATGGATTGTGTGAAAGAAGATCTGCGACAGACAGGCATGAGTGTTGAAGAAGGCAGGACTGTGGCACTGAATTGGTTGAGTTGGCAACAGTTAATCCGATACCCCGACCCCATGTAGAAAAAATGGGAAAAAGGGGGCTGATGATGATGTTCTTAGTTTGAAAAGGGAATTTCTAGATTCATACATAAAGGGTAATAAGTTCAGGGAAAAGTCTAAAATCAGTGCAGATGTTATTAAGAAAGATCATGCATTTGAGCAGAGATCTGTTCATATAATAAGAATTTGCTGAAAAAGTCAGTTTTGCATGAATCTGGAATCCCATTAAGCATGATAGCTAACTCAGTCTCCAGCTAATGGAATGTCTTTCCCTCTTTAATCTGTGACACCTGTCATATGCATTTTCTTGTTCAGTCAAATTACCTCATCTGGGATGGTATATTAATAGTCATTATATCACCTTCTCACTGTTACCTGAAAGTGGATAACATTTACACAGGCATTATCATCCCAGGTAAATTCAGCTACTTTCTCTTAACAAGGATTCTAACGAAGTTTTATATCCAGCTGTGGCGGACATTGGCATATCTCATGTATAATGACATTTGGCATAATGTTTCACCCGAGAGCGAACAGCTTCGCCTGGCTTCACAATTTTGCACAGTTGGAACATTTAGGTGAAATATGATTTTATTTGGTGCCAAACAAGCTATGGAAAGCAGTTTGTGAATACAAAGAACACCTGTAATTCACACAGGCCTGTGCCTGATGCTTATTTTTATTTATTCAGATAGACGTTATGCTGAAGTGCTGACAGAGCACCTCTCGACTAGTGGTACCCAGGGCTCAGGAAAGGTGCTCTCGAAAACTGCTGCCTCAATCCCAGGGACTGGAAGGGCTTGTAGCTTGTCTAAGCCACTGCTTGTGCTGGAACTTGAATATGAGCTCAGGCGAGCAGCCATGGTGAGGCAGTGCTGCTCACAATCAAACTCCAGTATGAGTTTAGGCAAGCAGCCATGGTGAGGCAGTGCTGCTCACAATCAAACTCCAGTATGAGTTTAGGCAAGCAGCCATGGTGAGGCAGTGCTGCTCACAATCAAACTCCTGTATGAGTTTAGGCAAGCAGCCATGGTGAGGCAGTTCTGCTCACAATCAAACTCCAGTATGAGTTTAGGCAATCAGCCACGGTGGGGCAGTGCTGCACACAATCAAACTCAAGTATGAGTTTAGGCAAGCAGCCATGGTGAGGCAGTGTTGCACACAATCAAACTCCAGTATGAGTTTAGGCAAGCAGCCATGGTGAGGCAGTGCTGCTCACAGTCAAACTCCAGTATGAGTTTAGGCAAGCAGCCATGGTGAGGCAGTGCTGCTCACAATCAAACTCCAGTATGAGTTTAGGCAAGCAGCCATGGTGAGGCAGTTCTGCTCACAATCAAACTCCAGTATGAATTTAGGCAATCAGCCATGGTGAGGCAGTGCTGCACACAATCAAACTCCAGTATGAGTTTAGGCAAGCAGCCATGGTGAGGCAGTGTTGCACACAATCAAACTCCAGTATGAGTTTAGGCAAGCAGCCATGGTGAGGCAGTGCTGCTCACAATCAAACTCCAGTATGAGTTTAGGCAAGCAGCCATGGTGAGGCAGTACTGCACACAATCAAACTCCAGTATGAGTTTAGGCAAGCAGCCATGGTGGGGCAGTGCTGCACACAATCAAACTCCAGTATGAGTTTAGGCAAGCAGCCATGGTGAGGCAGTGCTGATCACAATCAAACTCCAGTATGAGTTTAGGCAAGCAGCCATGGTGAGGCAGTGCTGCTCACAATCAAACTCCAGTATGAGTTTAGGCAAGCAGCCATGGTGAGGCAGTTCTGCTCACAATCAAACTCCAGTATGAGTTTAGGCAATCAGCCATGGTGAGGCAGTGCTGCACACAATCAAACTCCAGTATGAGTTTAGGCAAGCAGCCATGGTGAGGGAGTGTTGCACACAATCAAACTCCAGTATGAGTTTAGGCAAGCAGCCATGGTGAGGCAGTGCTGCTCACAATCAAACTCCAGTATGAGTTTAGGCAAGCAGCCATGGTGAGGCAGTACTGCACACAATCAAACTCCAGTATGAGTTTAGGCAAGCAGCCATGGTGGGGCAGTGCTGCACACAATCAAACTCCAGTATGAGTTTAGGCAAGCAGCCATGGTGAGGCAGTGCTGATCACAATCAAACTCCAGTATAAGTTTAGGCAAGCAGCCATGGTGAGGCAGTACTGCACACAATCAACTCCAGTATGAGTTTAGGCAAGCAGCCATTGATGAGGCAGTGCTGCTCACAATCAAACTCCAGTATGAGTTTAGGCAAGCAGCCATGGTGAGGCAGTGCTGCTCACAATCAAACTCCAGTATGAGTTTAGGCAAGCAGCCATGGTGAGGCAGTGCTGCTCACAATCAAACTCCAGTATGAGTTTAGGCAAGCAGCCATGGTGAGGCAGTGCTGCTCACAATCAAACTCCAGTATGAGTTTAGGTAAGCAGCCATGGTGAGGCAGTGCTGCTCACAATCAAACTCCAGTATGAGTTTAGGCAAGCAGCCATGGTGAGGCAGTGCTGCACACAATCAAACTCCGGTATGAGTTTAGGCAAGCAGCCATGGTGAGGCAGTGCTGCTCACAATCAAACTCCAGTAAGAGTTTAGGCAAGCAGCCATGGTGAGGCAGTGCTGCTCACAATCAAACTCCAGTATGAGTTTAGGCAAGCAGCCATGGTGAGGCAGTACTGCTCACAATCAAACTGCTGTATGAGTTTAGGCAAGCAGCCATGGTGAGGCAGTTCTGCTCACAATCAAACTCCAGTATGAGTTTAGGCAATCAGCCATGGTGAGGCAGTGCTGCACACAATCAAACTCCAGTATGAGTTTAGGCAAGCAGCCATGGTGAGGCAGTGTTGCACACAGTCAAACTCCAGTATGAGTTTAGGCAAGCAGCCATGGTGAGGCAGTGCTTCTCACAATCAAACTCCAGTATGAGTTTAGGCAATCAGCCATGGTGAGGCAGTGCTGCACACAATCAAACTCTAGTATGAGTTTAGGCAAGCAGCCATGGTGAGGCAGTGTTGCACACAATCAAACTCCAGTATGAGTTTAGGCAAGCAGCCATGGTGAGGCAGTGCTGCTCACAATCAAACTCCAGTATGAGTTTAGGCAAGCAGCCATGGTGAGGCAGTACTGCACACAATCAAACTCCAGTATGAGTTTAGGCAAGCAGCCATGGTGAGGCAGTGCTGCACACAATCAAACTCCAGTATGAGTTTAGGCAAGCAGCCATGGTGAGGCAGTGCTGATCACAATCAAACTCCAGTATAAGTTTAGGCAAGCAGCCATAGTGAGGCAGTACTGCACACAATCAACTCCAGTATGAGTTTAGGCAAGCAGCCATTGATGAGGCAGTGCTGCTCACAATCAAACTCCAGTATGAGTTTAGGCAAGCAGCCATGGTGAGGCAGTGTTGCACACAATCAAACTCCAGTATGAGTTTAGGCAAGCAGCCATGGTGAGGCAGTGTTGCACACAATCAAACTCCAGTATGAGTTTAGGCAAGCAGCCATGGTGAGGCAGTGCTGCTCACAGTCAAACTCCAGTATGAGTTTAGGCAAGAAGCCATGGTGAGGCAGTGCTGCTCACAATCAAACTCCAGTATGAGTTTAGGCAATCAGCCATGGTGAGGCAGTGCTGCACACAATCAAACTCCAGTATGAGTTTAGGCAAGCAGCCATGGTGAGGCAGTGCTGCTCACAATCAAACTCCTGTATGAGTTTAGGCAAGCAGCCATGGTGAGGCAGTTCTGCTCACAATCAAACTCCAGTATGAGTTTAGGCAATCAGCCATGGTGAGGCAGTGCTGCACACAATCAAACTCCAGTATGAGTTTAGGCAAGCAGCCATGGTGAGGCAGTGTTGCACACAGTCAAACTCAAGTATGAGTTTAGGCAAGCAGCCATGGTGAGGCAGTGCTGCTCACAATCAAACTCCAGTATGAGTTTAGGCAAGCAGCCATGGTGAGGCAGTTCTGCTCACAATCAAACTCCAGTATGAGTTTAGGCAATCAGCCATGGTGAGGCAGTGCTGCACACAATCAAACTCCAGTATGAGTTTAGGCAAGCAGCCATGGTGAGGCAGTGTTGCACACAATCAAACTCCAGTATGAGTTAAGGCAAGCAGCCATGGTGAGGCAGTGCTGCTCACAATCAAACTCCAGTATGAGTTTAGGCAAGCAGCCATGGTGAGGCAGTACTGCACACAATCAAACTCCAGTATGAGTTTAGGCAAGCAGCCATGGTGAGGCAGTGCTGCACACAATCAAACTCCAGTATGAGTTTAGGCAAGCAGCCATGGTGAGGCAGTGCTGATCACAATCAAACTCCAGTATAAGTTTAGGCAAGCAGCCATGGTGAGGCAGTACTGCACACAATCAACTCCAGTATGAGTTTAGGCAAGCAGCCATTGATGAGGCAGTGCTGCTCACAATCAAACTCCAGTATGAGTTTAGGCAAGCAGCCATGGTGAGGCGGTGTTGCACACAATCAAACTCCTGTATGAGTTTAGGCAAGCAGCCATGGTGAGGCAGTGTTGCACACAATCAAACTCCAGTATGAGTTTAGGCAAGCAGCCATGGTGAGGCAGTGCTGCTCACAGTCAAACTCCAGTATGAGTTTAGGCATGCAGCCATGGTGAGGCAGTGTTGCACACAATCAAACTCCAGTATGAGTTTAGGCAAGCAGCCATGGTGAGGCAGTGCTGCTCACAATCAAACTCCAGTATGAGTTTAGGCAAGCAGCCATGGTGAGGCAGTGCTGCACACAATCAAACTCCGGTATGAGTTTAGGCAAGCAGCCATGGTGAGGCAGTGTTGCACACAATCAAACTCCAGTATGAGTTTAGGCTAGCAGCCATGGTGAGGCAGTGCTGCTCACAGTCAAACTCCAGTATGAGTTTAGGCAAGCAGCCATGGTGAGGCAGTGCTGCTCACAATCAAACTCCAGTATGAGTTTAGGCAAGCAGCCATGGTGAGGCAGTACTGCACATAATCAAACTCCAGTATGAGTTTAGGCAAGCAGCCATTGATGAGGCTGTGCTGCTCACAATCAAACTCCAGTATGAGTTTAGGCAAGCAGCCATGGTGAGGCAGTGCTGCTCACAATCAAACTCCAGTATGAGTTTAGGCAAGCAGCCATGGTGAGGCAGTGCTGCTCACAATCAAACTCCAGTATGAGTTTAGGCAAGCAGCCATGGTGAGGCAGTGCTGCTCACAATCAAACTCCAGTATGAGTTTAGGTAAGCAGCTATGGTGAGGCAGTGCTGCTCACAATCAAACTCCAGTATGAGTTTAGGCAAGCAGCCATGGTGAGGCAGTGCTGCACACAATCAAACTCCAGTATGAGTTTAGGCAAGCAGCCATGGTGATGCAGTGCTGCATACAATCAAACTCCAGTATGAGTTTAGGCAAGTGATTGTGGGGAGGAAGCAGAAGGGGGAGGTAGGATTAGGGAGTGGGAAGGAGATTTTTTGGGTTAAGAGTGGAAAGGTAGTTTTAGCGTTAGGTAGAAGGGTGTTTAACAATGTAGTAATTTGAAGACATACACAGCATCTTTCATACTCTTGTGCATAAGAGAGATCTAAAGACATGTTAATGCATCATAAGTAGGAAAGAGCATGTGTGTGCATTACATCATGCCTCCCCCTTTGGAGCAAACAAAAGATTCTCGCTGCAAGAATAGCTAACTGTGCTCTAGTACATCTCAGTCTCATTTCTTTTCCCCTCATAGATGTAAAGTT